>NC_133758.1:96699408-97000123 GCF_036562045.2 Rhinolophus sinicus
AAAGGCATAGGGCTGAAAATAAAATAAAGAACTAGATTAAAATTCAAAAATATATCTCAGAGTTTTAGAAACCCCAAATATTATAGTTTAATTCACTCATTCCACAGACATTTATTGAGGTCTACAATGTGCTTGTATCTGTGATTGGGGAATCTAATAGTGAACAAGACTGATGTACTCCTCTCCCTCATAAGTTTAGAAGCAAATGGGGGAATTGAAGGGATTGTCTTACAAATAATAGGGAACTTTCCTTGCTCTGTGATTCTATTCCTTACCATATTCCAAGATTTATGTTAGGGTTCTGCCAGGGCCCTCCTGAGAAATAGAAAAAGGGTTTGAATATTTGTTATCACCATTTGTTAATATTTCATCTTATATTACTTTTATATCTATTTAATTATCTAAAAATCCTGAATGCACATTTATAATCTCGCTTTCAAACTTTTATCTTTTATTTTCACAAGCTTATACACACATGCACATGCACAGATGTACACAACACACACATACACACGCATATATATAAACATATACATATGTGTATACATATACATATATATATACACACACATACGTATTCTGGTATGAAAATTCAAGCATAATCAAATCCTAAAGAAGATTAAATATTTAAAAACATGATCCCATCAGTAGTTAGCATATTGGAGATAGTTTCTATGTTGAAACATCTGTTTATCTAACAGATGACTAGCATTCATATCTAGGAGTTGAATGTCCATAAAATGCTCTTTGATGAGTTAAGTGAAGTGAAAAATGATGTGCTGTGCTTCTAACGAGGAAAGCCACTGAGTTTAAATAACAACAAAAAGCACATGGAATAGAGAAAAAAGTCCATGTAGCACATTTGATTGCTTTACTATTTAGGGTAAAGATTAGCCAAGTGTACACATGTAAGTAAATGCATATATTTCTACATATAAATAAGTATGTATTTTAAACTAATATTCTTAAATAACATACATTTCAAATTTACATACAAATAGGACTTTTTAAAATTAATGATTTGGTTTACTTTCTAGCTGGATACTCTCTGCACATATAGTAATAGTTGTTAACTTGTTCCCAGTGCCTAGAATATGCCCTGCCCCATGCTAAATATTTTTAGGGGATCATCTCATTGAAATTTGACAAAAATCTCTATGCTGTAGATACAATTTTTATTCAAAATTTAAAAACTCAAAATAATGGGACAACTGAGGTTTCAGAAAATTAAATGATTTGCTTATCATTGTACAGCTGGGGCGTAATAAGCCCAAAGCAGTTTGATGTCAGAACCCATGCTTTTCATCATTTTTCCTGATTGCCCCCCAGTAGAGAACATCTTCCTAATTCTTCAAATTATGTTGATTCTGTCTTCTAAATGTATCATCAGTCCATCTTCCTCTCTTCGAACCACTGCTGCAATCCTGGCTCTGACTAGTGTCAACCAGATTGCTGCAGAGACCCCTGTCTCTGGTAGTCTGATTCTTTGGGTCCATTTGTAAGCCATGTGATTATGAATTAGGTCACATTAGCATAGATTATCCACTTTCCACTGTCATGATAGTCCTTAACGCCATTATTCTGGAAAAAGAACCGATTCACTGCCTCTCAAGTACTTCTGTGTGTTCCTTGAGGGAGTCTCATATGTGTTCAGAAACGAGTCTGTGACCATTTGAGAACCGCCAACACCTGCCATGATCTGCCGTGCCTATCACTACCGCCCACACTTTGGTTGCCTCCTAGGTTCTCAAAGCTTTACAATCCTCAGCATGCCAAATGGCTGTTCATTGCCTTTAGTCCTCAATGATATCTTCTGCCAGAAATGAAAAGAATGTCCTCCTTCAAACTCTGTGACCTATTTTCCCACAGGAGGTACAAAAGAAGTGTTTGTACCCTAATTCTCATATAAAAACAGCTCTTTCACATTTTAGGGAAGGCCTGGCCTCTTGCAGCTCAAATAACCACTCCCTGGGGCCAGACTTTTTCACTCCTCTCTGTTCCTCCTCTCTTTTCTCATCTCTTCTCTCCTATCTCACCAGAATTCTTCCTTTTTCCTTCACCAAACAACACAAATAGATGCCATATAAACCATGCAAATGTCCAATGGAGATAGGGGACAAGTGGGCAGGATGAA
Source organism: Rhinolophus sinicus (assembly GCF_036562045.2). NCBI lineage: Eukaryota > Metazoa > Chordata > Mammalia > Chiroptera > Rhinolophidae > Rhinolophus > Rhinolophus sinicus. The sequence continues at coordinate 96,701,543 of NC_133758.1, forward strand.
GGATAAGTAACTCATCCAATGACACACTGGTCATGACTCATCAATTATGCCAATGACCAATCTTTGAATCCCCAATCAACTAAACTGAAGCATTTGATCCTCTTTAAACTCAAATATAATCATGCTTGTCAACTCCTTAAAATATGTCAGCATTATCTATACGGGCATTATCTTCAGAATGAAGTTGAAACTCCTAAAAATAGTTAACAAGGTCTTTCATTAACCACTTTCAGTTTTCTTCTCCCTCATCTGTTGCACCCTCATCCATCAACCTTACTTTAGACTTGATGTTCTGGACAAGGGCTGGGCTATGGCATGTGGAACAATTGTCGGACAGGCTAATAGTAGTCCATAGGGCTATTGTGGAATGCCATATTTACCTATTCTGTAAGTTCATAATAATGCCTCTTTTCTGTGAATTTAAAAATAGCTTCTATTTAAAATTTTAAGGTATAACTAATAACAAACTTACCATTTCATAATGATGAGAACTGTTATTGCTATTTATTTATTTTGCTGAGGAACCAAGCAGATGAAAAATAATACCAGTAAACACTAGGTATTGCAGATTCATTGATATGTTATAAATCAAATATAGTACGTTTGGTGATAATTGAACAGAACCACTTTTAATATTCATATGTATTGAATATTATCAAGTTTATATTGTAAATATAATTTTGCAATATCAATTTTTGATACCCTTTGAATAAATACTATTATGTGCATAACCATAATATTATTTTGTATTTTTCAGAGAGTAAAATAAGTTTTAAACTGAAGAGTTTATTCATGTAAGCAAGGGACTTATTTTAGTGAATTTTACTTTGTTTTTGCACATTCTGTTTAGCATGAATCCGTTATACTAAAACAAAATAATACCAGACAAGATCTTAAACTGTTAAGCATTGTCTGATAATATTATCCATTTGTTCTTTGTAGATATTTTAAGGTTCATTTGCTAATACTGAGTTACAGTGGTATTCCCTTTTGAATTTTAAAAATAAATCTATTGGTCTGTGTTCATGGAGGTAGGAATGCGTAAATGCAGATCAATAAACATTTTAAATGCAGTAGTGTGACAAATAGAACAATCTCAAGGAAGAGAGACTCATTGAAGATCATTTGTAAAGAAAAAAAAGGTGAACACTAAGAATTTCAATAAAAGTGCAGTTAACATTGTCTTACTTATTAATTTCACATTATAAGGTTAAAGAATTAATTCCAAATGATGTCTGATATTGCTGATATACTCCAGTGAAGCTGACCAAACAATTATACTACAACTAACATTGTACAGTGCTGAATCTATGCCAGGCACCATTATATAATTTTTACATATTTTTAAAAAATAGTTTTATTTAGTGTGCTTAGGAAGGTGCTTGATGATTAAGTCATTTACCCTGCATAAAATATGTGTTATTATTCTGCTGGAATGATCATTTCAAAATACAAATCTGTTCTTATCAACCCCACCTAATGTCTAATCCCCAGGCCTAAACTCTTGGGAGTTAAAACTATTCATTGAGTTGCTATCACTCTTAGGATTGAGATTCAACCTCTTTAGACAGGAGGCACAATCTGCAAGGTCTCAGTCTACAGGCTCTTTCTGCTTCACCTGGAATTCAACCTCAGAAGCCTCCTCTTGTTATGAATAGCCATGCAGCCCTGTGCCTGTACTGTGGTACTTACCAGGTACCCTACCTTCAGGGTACCTACCTTCAGGGTACCTGGTGCATGCTATTCTGAACATTCTGTCTCCTCCCCATGCAACATTCTTCTTCCTCTCTTTGTCACCTTAAATCCTTCTCATCCTTCATCTTTTGGCTCGAGTATCCCTTCCTTGGAGCAGCTTTTCTTGACTCTTAAATTAAGGCCAGATATCACCCTTTCACAGCTCTTACCTCAGTTGCTTTTTTGTTTATTTGCGCAGAACTTTGATGACTATAAACTCTACAGGGGAGTAACCATATCACTTTTGTTAACCATTGTTATCTTCTAGTTTCTGGTGGTGCCTAACACCTAATAGACTCTTAATACAGTCAATGAATGAACAAATTAATTAATTAATTCAATCCCACCAAAGTCAAGAAATAATTACAGAGTTGTTTTAAATTACAATGGCCTTTTATGTGATAGTTATTTTTAGGTTTGAGGAAATATTTACAAAGGCATTCCTTTTGAAAATTAAACATAGCATTTTGAGGTGTATTATGTTACATTCATCTTAGCAAATGTACGCTAGGATTATTGTTAAAGATCTGGTTGTGGAGGAAACAGCAAATTTCAGTTCGACCCACAGTGACAAGTGTTTATTCTACTTCGAATGTTTTCTTACATGCTACGAGTTGAGCTGTGTGCTTCCTTTAACACTTGTCTATTTTAAGCAGAAAACTTTGCTTTTTAAGAGGAAGCTTGTGGTTAAATGTCAAAAGGAATACAGATTAAACTATATTCTTTCTTTGTTAGCCAAATATTTTAGCAGGGAGCTAGCTATTCGTAATTCCCTTCTAAGTCAGTGACAAAAGAGACTTGCTTGGAATATCTTGCCTTTGACCCATGTGTACTTTGGGAGAAAGGGGGAAATGGACATAAAGTCACACATTTTCTGGAATTTGACATGGTTGGTAATGTGCACACAAACAAATGGATCTGGAGACTGGTAGTGAGATATAGTGATTCTGCTAATGTTGAGTTTTTAGTAAGAAGCTTTCTTGGGCTGAGAGGAGAGGATACAAAACTTCTAGCCTGATTCTGCAAGATTTCTGATCCTACTCATGTGACCCAATTTATGACATGTTTGAACCTTTGGGATTAAAAAAGAAAAATCCATTCACAACATATTGTCATTGTTAAAACTTTAATTATTAATAGAGAAAACTAAAAGTTGTAATTGGTGGGATATTATTTTGGCCAATTACTGCATTTTTTTTCCTTGAGAGCTGCGGTTCATAACATTTTTTTTTTAAATTAAGGACTTCGTTGATGAAAGGTGTGGACTGTATCTCCAGAAAATTCACTGATGCACATACCCATACAACTTTGCACACAATTTCAGTAGTTTTATATCCACAAGAATTCTAAAACAATTTCAGGAGTTTTATATCCACAAGAATTCTTCCCGAGATCCTAGACTGAGAACACCTATTTAAGATAAATCCATCTAATTCATGTGTCTTAAATAGAAATGATTTATATTGCTTGTCATCTCTCTCATTATGATTTGTTTTATATCTGGACTTTATCAAAGGGGAGGAATAAAGGAAGTGTTCAAAAGATTCATCATAGTCAAAAGAAACCCCTTTTACTCCCTTTATCTTCAGGCTATTATTTCTAGACCAGAGCACTATTGTTCATGCTGTCCTGTTCACTGGCTACCAACCAGACAGAGGATGCTAGTCGAGGCCATTGCACAATTTCATCTTCCTCTGGGCTGTTATGTAATTAAAATAATTTCAACCCACTCTCTTGAACATTTTTTTTTCCTACAGGCAACTGTAAAAATGTAGAAGCTGAAAAGCAAATAAAGGAACAAAAATATAACTTGTTTTCTTTCTTTTATAATTGGGAAAAATTACTCATTGTGGACTACTTATTTAATTTCAAAAGTTGAATGTGGTTTCTTTTGTATGCGGTAGTGGAGTGAAATCTCCACTGGTTTAAAGTGGTCATTTTCCAAGAGTGCTCCAAAGTGGCTGGATCTGAAACATTTCTAAAGCAACCACACTTTCACAAATATAGAAGTATAGTGCAAGGGAATTAGTAATTCATTTTCCCCTGGAACTGTTATATCTGAGGATATCTAATAAATGCATCAGAAGCTATTTAGATACTCTACATATAGATAGTAACTTTTACCGACAGTCTACCCAATTGAGGAACAATTTTGCTGAATAGATTCAGTCTTACAGTATTAAAACAAACCTCTAAGCTTCAATCCAGAATCACGGGTTAACTACACACCACACACTCCCACTGTACACATATATAAACACTAGTTACACTTGAAACCAATTCCTCTGATTTTGCTGGTGACGCTTTAGCTGACAGCTTTGTAGTGTTTAGCAACCCACAGTCCTGCCTTGTGAGTCATACTGTTGTTTATAGATTCCTCGTGATTGGAAAATGAGGCTAATTTTTGATACATACAATTTTACCTTTCCTTTGTGCTTTTTTGTATACTGTTTGTGGGCATGAAAAATGTGCTAGACAAAGACTCTAGTTTAGAATGAAAAGAACTTGAGAAGAAGGGAGTGGGACTGACTGACCTCACTGGAAGCTACCAGTGAGTACATGGAAGTAATCATTCACCTACCTTGAGCCCAGCCTCTGCTCCTGGAGGCCACAGCTTAGCTCTGGGAAGGTTAGTAGAGAAATAGTGTGTGCTTCCTGTTGGTGAGCACAAATCTGTTAATCCTGCTTCTCCTGGACTGTGTGCCACTCTTGCATACTAGTATTCGGAAATACTGCCCTTTGCTATGGGAGAGGAGGCATGATAAACAGTCTTACATATTTTTTAAAGGCACCCTGTATCTTACCAAAATTATACTTTAATAAAAGCACTTCACCTTCCAACTCTTATGCATTGGTTTACAATTTTTGTTTTTTAATTGGGGAAGGGGAATAGGACTTTATTGGGGAACAGTGTGTAGTACTTCCAGGACTTTTTTTTTTTCTCCAAGTTAAGTTGTTGTCCTTTCAATCTTAGTTGTGGAGGGTGCAGCTCAGCTCCATGTCCAGTTGCCATTGCTAGTTTCAGGGGGCGCAGCTCACCATCCCTTGCAGGAGTCGAAGAGTTGAACTGGAAACCTTGTGGTTGAGAGGACAGTGCTCCAACCAACTGAGCCATCCGAGAGCTCAACAGCAGCTTAGCTCAAGGTGCCATGTTTAATCTTAGTTGCAGAGGGCGGAGTCCACCATCCCTTGCGGGACTCAAGGAGTTGAACCGGGAACCTTGTGTTTGAGAGCCTATGTGGGAATAACCAGCAGCCTTCGGAGTTAGGAGCACGGAGCTCCAACCGCCTGAGCCACCGGCCAGCCCCTACATTTTTTTTTTAAATCACAAGCAATAAAAATAGTTTAGGATGTACTTATCTATACATAATCATTATATAGACATATAAACAGATATAAAATATATGTTTACAAATTATATGTGTACTACATCAGTGTATTCTATGTTACAAAACATGTACAAAAAACAGAAATTAAGAAAGATGAGGCAAAAAGTGAAATAAACATTATTTGTAAATAAATTTTATCTTGTGATTTAATGGGATAAAAACCCTTTGTACTATGATGAAAAAAGTGTTAGTTTTTACAGCTTTCTTGAGGTATAATTCACATACCATACGGCTGACTCATTTCAGTGTACAACTCAATAGTTTTTAGTATATTCACACAGTTGTGCAACCACCAACAGTCAATTTTAGAACGTTTCATCACCCCCAAAAAAACGCTGTGCCCACTACCAATAATTCCCTGCTGCCCCCGCCTCAACTCAAGGGAGCCAGTATTTTACTTTCTTTCTCCATAAATTTGTCCATTCTGGACATTTTGTGTAAATAGAATAGTGCAATGTAAGGTCTTTTGTGACTTTCTTCTTTCACTTAGCATATTATTTTCCATGGTTTATCCATGTTGTAGCATGTATCAGTGCTTCATTACTTTTTTTCTTTCCAATATACAATACAGTGTTATTAACTATACTCATCTGTACATTACATCCCCAGGACTTAATTATTTTAAAACTGGAAATTTGTACCGTTTGAGCACGTTAACCCATTTTGCCCCCCACCCTCCCAACCACCAACCTGTTCTCTGTGGTGCAGTGTTTTCCGCAGGATGTGATGGGGTTGGGAGGATGGGGGGCAAAATGGGGGAAAGGTGCTGGGGTGTGGTGGGTGGGTGCTTGCTAGGATCCTAGCAGAGAATTACTGTGAATAGTAGCTGCAGTTCCCACCCTTGCCTGGAGCGGGCTGCGGGCTGCTTGCCCTGGCCCAGCAGCTTGTAGGAGTGGATCCCTTTCCCTGTAGCCAGTAGGCACCTCCTCACCACCGCGCAGATGCTGCGCAGGACCGGAAATCCATCCTCTACTGGTTCCTGCCAGGCTGACCCGCACCTGGACTCGGACAGGGATGCAGCAGGTGCCTAGCATTTAATCAACAGAAACCCTGCCTGTCTTGGGCCAGTCCTGATCTCTCTGAGTCTCGGAAAGCGGGTCAACAATGACATTGCATTGTTGCAGGAAGGAGTGTTGGAAGGAGCAGAATTTTACAGTATTGCCTCACTGAAGTTTAGGACAAAATTCTAGAATGAGACAGCAAGTGGCGTCCACCGTGGCTGGAAGTTTGAGCAGCTGGTCAGCATCGGCTCTTCCTACAACAACGGGAAAGAAGACCAGGCCGAGCTCCTCCGTGCTTTCCAAGTTGCTGCACAGCAGCCCTGAGGGCACGACCAGTGAGCCCAGAGAGAGAGTCAACATTCTGCAAGGACGGGGTTCAAGGAGGTGAGGAGCAGTGCAGACAGCTGAAGACATGGTTTCCTTTTTCCCAACATGCGACGAACCGCCATGGTGAGGAAGTGAGGCCTGGAGAAGAAACCTGCTTTTGTCAGTTTATCTAGAGAGTGGGGTGTGAATCCTTTTTTACCTCTGACTGGACACGAAAGAGGGGCCCAACTGTGTGAGGCCGGCGTCCCCACGGAGGAGGTGTGCTGGCTGTGTGGGGGCTTCCACTGCGTTTCCCCAAGTGGTGCTGCGGCCTGAGGCAGACGCTCCTTTCAATCACCGAAGATCATCGACGGCAGCGTTCCTGGGGCTACATAAATGGAAGAAACCCAGGCCTCCCCTGCCGCCAGTGGCTTCGTGCCCGCTTGGTCACCTGCTGGCTCTCCAGGTCCTGGTCTGCAGGTCGGGAATCACACCTCCCAGGTGTGAACGTTTACAGGTTTCTCTGCCTCCGAGGCCTCCGCTTGCTCGTTGCTGCCGGGACTGCTGCTCCAAAACCAGGCCTGCTTCAGAGCCAGGCTCCCCGGCCTGACCCGGGCCTGGGACAGGCTTCTCAGTTTGTATTTTCCAGGCGACAGGTCTTTGTATTCCTCTTTCCCATATGGATAGGCTACCCAATGTTTTTACTTTTCAGAAATATCTACAAGTGTTGCTACATTTTGGATTGAGTTCTTAAATCATTTTAAGGGAAGTCTAAGTTTTGCCTGTTCCATCCACGCATGTATTCATGGCAGAGCTGGCGTCCACGGTGAGTTTGCCTCACCTGGGATGGAGGTCACAGCCTGAGGCCTGACCACCTCGCTTCTGGAACCGAAATAACGGGTCACATTGACCACGCTGTGTTCACAGGGAATTACGAACATCCCCCTCTTTCTCGCTGGCTGGCTGGTGTCACTGTGCATTTCTCTAACATTTCTGGGAGGTTTGAGATTTCACACTCAACCAGCATGGGCTCTGCCCACCTGACACGACAATGAAGCAACTAGGATTCCTTTAGAAACTGATCCACGTGCTTTGAGGACAGATCTGTCTCAGCTTGCAGGGACTGTCAGGGTCTGGGGGTCTGGCAGGGACTTGAGCTGTTTGCTTCTTGACCTCCGATTTCCAGGGAGCTGTGCACACCGACCACGGGGATGCTGACAGGTAGGTCAGAGGCTCTCATACATGTAGTTCCACTTGCTTCTGGAAGCTTCTGCTTGTGCCCTCTTTTTCTTTGCCAATAACCTGATTAACCAAGTTCTCCAGCACCTAAGATTAACCTCCTCCTTTTTGTCAGGTCAACTGTATGTTGTTAAATGTTTGGCTTGAACAGTTTACAACAGCCTTTCTGTAGGGCACGTTTAGCCACCAGGAGGACGGCACCTATTGTTGGCCTCCAGGATGTGCCCTGTGAGGAGCTGCTGGTCTCTTAGGTTGTTTGATTTGTGACCTTGACATAATAGATAGGTTTATGGATTTTTAAATTTAAATTTAAAAATTCACTAAAATTTATTCTAAGGTGATATTTTGAGTTTTATGCAATTTTAGGTATCTGTATTTTATCAGTGTACAATTTAATGCTTGTTTCCCCTGAAAATAGCAAATATGATTGTATATTTATGAATAAACAAAATAAAACAAACAAAAACTTACTTTGTAAAAACTGGGTGATATCCCATTATATAGATAACACCATATTTTATTTAGCCATCAGTTGATGGCCATTTGGGTTGTTTCTACTTTGGGCTATTATGAATAGTTGCTATGAAAATAGTTGCTATGAAAATTCATGTACAAGTTTTTGTGGGACATATATTTTCATTTCTCTTACTTATATACATATTATTGAAATTGCTGAACATATGATCTCTCTATGTTGAATTTTTAGAGGAACTGCTACGCTGTTTTTCAAAGTGGCTGCGTCATTTTACCTTCTCACCTACAACTTATGAATGTTCCAGTTTCCCCACATTGTCACTAAGGATGCTGTTATCTCTAACACTTGCTGTTAGCTCTCTTTTTTTATTTTAAATCCTTCAAATCGGTGTGAAGTTATAGCTCATGTAGTTTTGATTTGCAAATTCCTGATGATTAATGATGTTGATCATCTTTTTTTTCCGTGTTTATTGACCATTTGTGTAGCTGTTTTAGAGAAATGTTTATTCAGAAACTTCACTCATTTTAAAATTAGGCTGTCTTTTGATTATTGAAGTGTAAGAATTCTTTATATATGTTGGGTACTGATAAGTATCTTATCAGATATATGGTTTGCAAATATTTTCTCTGATCTGTGGGTTATTTTTTTATTTACTTGATGTATCTCTCTCCTGTTTTGTCTTCCATTCCTTCTCTTCAGAATTTGCTTTTTATTTTCCCAATGTAGTTTCTTATATTTTTATTACATTAGTTTATATTTAAACAATATGATATTCATTTGCATATTTTTAAATTTAGTTTTTTTCATATATTCTTTTGATAAGTTTTTTCACTCCCAATTTTTACTGTGGTTTTACTATTCATCTTTACTTTTACTAAATATCGGTGGGTTGTTCTTTAAAGTGGATATAACAATTTATTCTCCTATAAGCAGTTTATGAGTTTCTCTTGCTCCATATTTACACTAATGCTTGGTATTATGAGTCTTAAATTTCTGATCAGTCTAATGAATATAAAATGGTATCTCATGTTGGTTTTAATTTGCAGTTTCTTGATTACCAGTGAGGTTGTTTCTATTCATATATTTGTTGGCTTATTGAAATATTTCATTAACTGGGAATTTTCTGTTTGTACTTTTGGTACATTTTTTGTTCCTGTTTATTTTTAGAAGCTGTGTATTGTAGACATTAAACACTGTTTATGTTATATTTGGAAAGTACTTACCCCCAGTTTCTAGCTTGCATTTTTCTGGCTATAATACATAGAAATATTTGAATTATTTTCCTTTCTAAATTTTAGAATATTATCCACATTTTTTCCTAAAAATTTTTAAATTATTCATTTTACATTTCCATTTTGAATCCACTTTCAATTGTTTTTTGCAGGTAGTATTAGGTAGGTACCTAATTTCATCTTTCCCCTTATGGATAACCAGTTTTCCCAGCATCATTTAATGACATCCCTTATTTACCTGCTACTCTGTAGGTCATCTCTATTATATATCAAGTTTCCATATACTCATGGGTCTGTTCTCAGCTCTCTAGTCCATTAATCCATTCTTGTATAATACTCTATTGTCCTAAACAAATAAGTTTTTAGTGTGTATAGATCTGGTTGGGCTTATCTCTTCCACATGTTCTTTATTTAAAAATTCTTTTGGCCATTCTCTGCCTTTGCTCTCCTATACAAAATTTAGAATCAGCTGAAATATTCCAGAAATTATAGATTAATTTGGGAAGAGCTGTTATCTTTATGATATTGATTCTATCACAGAATATAGTGTATCTGTTCATCTACTTACTTTACATTTTTGACTATAATGTAGTCAGAGTACGTGATCTGTATATTAATTCATCTTTTTTCAGTAAAATATATATGACAAAAATTTTACCACTTCAACCATTTTTAAGTATACAGTTCAGTGGCATTAAGTATAGTCATATTGTTACATAACCATCCCCACCATCCACCTGCAGAAACTTTCCGTCTCCCCAAATTGAAACTCTGTACCTATTAAACAATAACCCTTCATTTCCCCCTCTTCTCAGCCCTTGGCAGCCACCATCCTATTTTCTGTCTCTATGAATTGAACTACTTTAGATATGTCATATAAGTGGAATCACATAATATTTGTTCTTTGTTACTGGTTTATTTAACGTAGCATAGGGTCTTCAAGGTTCATCCATGTTAGAGCACATATCAGGTTTTCCTTTTTTCTTGAACTAAATAATAATATTCCATTGTAAATATTCAATTTTAAAAATTTGTTGACGCTTGCTTTGTTGTATTGGTCAATTTTGTAATTCGTACATGCATGCTTGAAATATATGGATGGTTATTGGCTAAAAAATTCAATACATCTCAAAGCTAGTGAATTGTGTTGTTTAAATTATTTGTAACCTCAATAATTTTGTTATAAATTTGTTATAACCCCTTCCATGATGTGGATTTTTCAGCTTTTCTTTATAGTTCTGCTAAGGTATGCTTTTTTGCATTCTGAGCCTTAGGAAAAAAAATTTTTGGTTATTTGAACTTCTGTATTACTTATTTTATAGGTACCCTTGTATGGTCTCTAATAGTTTTCACCTAAAGTTTATTTTGCCCGTTTTTACCATAGCTGCACAAGGCTTTTACTTCCTAGTAGCTTGTTTGCTTGTTTGTTTGTTTTGATTAGTATTTGCCTTATGTGTCTTTATAGAAAACCTTTTAACTTAATCTTGCTATGCCAAAGAATATAGACTTTCTATTTTTTAAATTTAATTTGACTGTCTCCATTTTTTAACTGGTAAATTGAGTACATTTATATCAACTGTGTTTAGTGACATATAGGGATTTGTTTCTAGAATCTTATTTTGTAAATTGTATTCAGCATTTTCAGAAACTGCTTTATTATTTTTTCTCCATTTATTTTTAGATAAATTGCTTCTGGTTTTGCTTCTCTTTCAAAATATTTTGTCCACTTTAAAGTTATGCACATTATTTCTCTTTATTTGTTACTTTTAAATGATACATGCATGTTTAGCTTTAAAAAGTCTAAAATCAACCAATATTTCTACACTCATCCTGAATAATACAAAGACTTTAGAACTTGTAAATTCCCACTAGCCTTTGGCATCTTAGAAGATAATCTTAGGCATATTTACGAGTATAATTTTCTATAAAAGCAAGACTTCTGAAATTCGAAACACTGCAAACCAAAAAGAAAATTCAGTTTGCTTATAACTTCAAACAAGGAGGAACATATACTTGAAGAAATGGCTTTAGAAATGGAAGTTTATTTTTTCTCTAATTACTTTTCATGATATTTTTCCTTTTACTTTTAGCTGCTCATATCCTTTATTATACTACGTCCAATAATTATTTCAAAGATTAAACGCTATAATTGATGATTTCTGTATTTGATCTTGCTGACATTGTGTGGTGATATTGATTATAGCACACGATGAGTAACCACCCACAAGTCTGGAAGCACATGTAACCATCCAGAACAAAGGGAAAAGTCAGAAGCCGCAAATTAGGTCCCTAAGCAGTGGCAACAAGAAAGTAAAACAAAACAAAACAGAAACAAAACCAAAAATGACTGCTATTACAAAATAATAATAATAATAATGGAACTTTGAAGTCTCCTTAGTCCAGGGACCTGATCACCTCATAATCTCCATCAGCATGTCACCTCCAAATAAATATTTCACTCTGTGCAAGAACATCATGCTTGTCATACAGAGAACTTCAAAACTTATTCCTACTTACTTTGCAAATAGATTGCAATGCCTGTCCCCTACAACTTAGAAAGCTCTGGGCCCCAGTGACGTTGATGTCTTACTAGGCATCATTGAAGAATTTATAAAATAGGTGTATAGTAATAACTCTCCCATGAAAGTAATTTGGTTTTTATCAGTGGGAGAAGACAGATGATGTTCAGGCATAGTGGCCTTAGACCATTTCATATAAGAAAAGATTGTCTTCTGCATCTCAGTAACCTGAGCAAATTTACCTGAATGACAGTTTGGCAAAGTAACCAATCAAAAAAAAGCCTCCAATTAAATCACCTGGAAAAAAGAAAGACTAACGTATGCATAAGGAACAGACTAAATATTGTATATTTATAAGATATTTGAATAAAAAAATGCTTTTCTGGGTGGAGGGTATGTTTATTATTTACTTAATGGGATAACACATTTTCCAATGGCACTCAATAGATGAAAGGTTAATTTGGGTAGCCATCTAATTTTTAATAACAATAGGTTCTGAACTATTTGACAATTGGTTTTTCTGACAATGCAAGAGAGAAACATGCACTTTTGTACTTTGTTAGAAGTATGGAATATAACAGTGGTCAAAATGCTCCTTAAATTTTCTAATAGAAAAAAATGTTTTAGTGAAACACTTCAATTCCAGGTCTAATAGAAAAACATTATCTCAACTTTAAAACTCAAGATGGGTGCTTTTTATTGGTGAGGAGTAATATCCATCTGAAATAAAAGTGGCCTACCATTTTGTGATACTTTGGTGACTGATATGCACCATAACAATATGTACCTTACTGAATTGTTAAGATTTTACCAATGCATTAAAACCATAATTTGTAAAAGCGTATACTTATTCACTCTTAAAAGTGAATAAACCCTTCTCAATTCTATAGTCCTTTTCTTGGCAGAAGGTTAAAAAATATTTGACTCATGTCTGCTCTTAGGTCTAATGATTATGAATGTGTCCTAATGAAGTGTTTGAAAGGTTCAACTGTTTATTTTAAATAACATTTACAATTTTAAAGTTTTAATATAGATGATATGCAGGAAATTTGGAAACTGCATAAAAGTACGAAGAAAAAATTATCCTCAAATCACTCATTTCCTTCATTATCTCTTGGCTCTAACACACAGTAATTTCAGAGGATTATCCTTTGATAATTTTTTTGTCTGATCTCTCTTTTCTTATATTCTTCATTAGCCATTCCTTGGTTCTTTTATATTATGATTGCTTATAACATGCTTTCTTGTTTTATCTTATTTTTATAGTGAGATCTTAAGGATGACTGTGTATCTCCTTTCCATTCATTTATTTATTCAGCATATATATATATTTTAACACCTGCTTTGTGTGAAACATTGCTTGGGAATATATGAGTCAGTGGGCAAAGCTCATACCCTTATGAAACTTACTAACGAGGGAAAAAGTGCTTGAATTTGGGTTGTCAACCCACCAGATCAGGAGCCATGCTTAATTCACTTTCCTTTCTATACAATCCAGCATAGGATCTGTTTCGTTCTGCGTGCACAATAGATAGTGGATGGACACTTATATGTGATCAATAGATAACTGCTATTGAATAAGTAGTGATTTCTCTCTTGCCATATTCCTAATAGAAACTGGATAAGCTTACCTGGTTGTGAAGTTCTGTGTTAAAATATAACATTTGTATCATGCTTATCAATTAGCAAACTGTGATTACATTATCTCGAAGGGTTCATGTGAAGCCCAACTAAAGCGATAAATATGCACTATTAAGAAAGAAGGAAGACTTTGCTGTTATTAACATGAAGCACTTATAATGTTGAGCTGTTTGTTGAGAGATAAAACATTTAGTAACCCTACGCAGCTAGAACATGGTTTTGTTATTGAAAAAAAATGTGACCTTTAATTTCCAAATTATTCTTAATGCACAAATAATTATATTGCTTTGAGGAAGTATAAGAAAAGATATAAAAGGCAGCAGAAAATAAGTTCGTAGATGAGTCAGATACAGCCTCTGGTTTAAAAATCTTTCAGTATTATATATGGAAAGATAATTTCACTTGTACACACACGCACACACACAATGTATCTAGAGCTCCCCCACACTCTTCCCCTGGCTAATTCAATTTTTCCTTCACATTTCAAATTAAACATCACTTTCTTAGATGGAAATTCCCTCAACCTCTACATCCGGTTCTTCTTCATGGTTTTTCATGCCATTCTGCATTTTTCCTATGCAGCACTCATTATATTCATAATTATATTTTTCTTAGAAATATTGATCTGTGTTCTCACTAGACAACATAAAACAGGCTCACCATACCAATGATGTGTTTGGTACCAAATATGAACTCAGTAAGTGGTTATTGCCTGCAGTAAGTCTAATATAGAACAGATTATGACAGCGAAAAGGAGAGCAAAACAGTGTGATGGGAATTTAATGGAAAGTGAAAACAGATTTAATGTGGAACCTCATAGAAGGTTCTATGTAAAATATGAAGGGGACCTTTGAGGATGTGTATAAGTGCTAAATGTGCAGTTTCATAGACACACCTAGAGGCTGTGATACGGAAAAAACAGATTGGCAGAAGCGTGGATCATCAGGCCAACAGAACCATTAGGTGCAGTGTAAACACTGCATCCAGAGCCCAGAATACTTTCAGTGCTCCATGAAACATTTTAAATTTTAATTTTTGATCAGAAGAAAATGAATATTATAATACTGAATATGCAGTAATGAATCCAGTGTATGCCAATGGAAGCATAACATGTAATTTATTTTATTTTATTTATTTATTTATTTATTTATTTTTTTATGGAGGAAGGGGCCCAAAAAGGCAAAAGTGCCCAGCGTTTATGAAAATAGTAATGCAACCCTCAGATGACATTTGTTATGCAGTAGATGGATATTTTGGCTAGAACCTAGAAAAGGAATAGATCTAAGGCTGAAGTTGCAGGTTGGTCTCAGGTGAAGGGGAGATCAAATGGCAGGCTGAGGAGGTTCTTCAAAGTTTGGTTCACCTTCAGGGACTATGATGTCAATTTTTTCCTTCCAGGAGGTGGGAGGGGGGAACTCCAAGAAGAAAATTCTTGCAGGAAGGAATAGTGGTCAGTTAGAGGCCTTTTGCATTTGTTTAGATGATGGTTAAAAAGGAGATTACAGTGGGAAGAGACAGGAATGGATATTACAATCATTCAGATACATATTTACCCATGTGTTTTAGATAATATGCAGAAAAGCTGCCTTTTCCTGAGAGAAAACTCCCAAAGTCATAATTATATATTTGTATTCTCTCTGATTGTAAGACCTGTGAGAAGAGGGACTGTGTCAATCTTACTGGTGTATCCTCAGGGAATTTGACATGGAGACAAGAAAACAAGAGATTTAGACTCTTGTAAAAGTGTTAAAACTATTATAACTAGAACGAGATCTTGAGCAAGCTGTCCTAATCATCAGAACAAATGCCCAAAGCCTGAGTATGTGACAGATGCCTTCCAGTTGACTGACAGTTCAGTTATTCTGCAGATCAATTCAGAAGTAATAACCTATACATTAATTATAACCTATTTAAAGCTAATTTTAAATAATTCTTAATATTTTTCTAAATTGAGAAATCTCTGCCTATGATCTATAACTAAATATATACTTAGAATTATAACTCTTTTCTTTATATGTACCAGTAACTCACATATGGAGAAAAGTACAATGACATAAAACGAGTTAATATGCATTGAGTACAGTTGTATTGTATGTAGATTTGTTAGCATTCTCAATATGTGAGTAATTTGTACACAGTAATTTGTACCACCAAGCCTGGTGCCAGAAACACAAGATGAGGATGGCATAATAGCATAGGTTGGGTGTTAAGGGAACACCTAACCTAGCAGGAAGTTTACAGCAAGGCCTCATGAAGGACAGGTGACGTTTGCATCAAGTCTTGAAAGTAAATGCTAGCCAGGAAGATGAAAGCAGAAGGGCATGTGCATTTTTTAAATTATAGGAATTAGACTTGTATTTAAAAGACTTTGGTAACTTTTTGGAGTATCAGTTTCCTCCTACAAAGCATGTGATGATCATCTTTTTTTATCACTATTCACTTATTTTCCGTGTTAAAAATGAAAGAAACATAAAAAAAAAAAAAAAAACAAGACAAAGTTTATGAATTCCCTGATGTTGAACAGAGAGGAAATATTCACTGTGTAGTATTGATAGTTAAAATTAGCTGCTTATCTGAGTTTTAGAAATTGTCTTTTCTGGAGACAGAGGAATAGACTAAGTGAATCTTCCAGAAGCTTCCAAACTCTGGTTATTTGATTCAGTAACTTCAGAACGACAACACTGTTTAATCACTGAGATATATTTACTACTCTTTAAAGGAAACTAATAATTTTTATAGCATTGAGATTATACCATACAACCTATGAAAAATTCATTGTCCTATACCATGATAAGAAGACTGAAAGGTGTGTCAAGATAGATTCCTTTAATTGGTAATTGTTAGGATCTCACACATTTCATTAACAATGTTACTGAACCAAAATCAAGATCCAATTTTCAGAATAGAGCCTCATTGACAGTTTGAAAGCAAATGAGTTGTTCTCCCACTTTGTGTTACAAGAATTCTGGGGCTGTATTTAGAATGTTGGTACCAAGCTAGGAAATGAGGCTACGTCGATGTTCCTCTTGAGGTTAAAGGTCTGTTTCTTTCAATCAGTTCAAACTGACAGGCCTCCTGCCATCACCTCCTCCTTAGGCAGGCCTGGCTGTCAGTGTGAAAACATCTGTTGAATGGATTTATTGACTAGATCTTGTTTTTTCTCCCCCTTTCTCTATTTTTTTTTTCTTTTTCCTTCACAACGTTTATTATGTCGCTGACCTGATGAACTTAATTTGTTGACGTGGCATTCTCAGTGTCTTCCTCAGTGCTTGTCTCACATTTCTTTCTACTGTGCTCTTTTCTTGGCAGCAGCCCTTCCTGGAACCCCAGCACACACGTGCACTCTCGGTGTGCCAAGCTCAGCTGGCTGTGGTTGGCATGGATGGATTAGAGAAACATCATCATGTCTCCAGGACTCATTCCTCCCCTGCTGCCTCCATTTTGCATCACCCAGTAATGGACCACCCCCTCCAGCCTGGCTCTGCAACTGGTAGGAATCCCTAAAGACTCTCCCTAATAGGCAGGCTAAATGTACCGTTCTTGTAGGATTAACTGATTTAAATGCTCTGAATAACTCCAATAGCAGAACGCTCCATTTTAACCCAGTGCAACCTACATTTTATGAGGTTATATTGGCCACAAGACAAACAGCACATCTGATAAATCTTGGGCTTAGCATTAATAGCCTCATAAATTGTTATCATTCAAGGGCCTGGAAAACACATCAACAGGTGCATTGGTCCCTTTTGGAAACAAAAATCCCTCTATTTTTTAGCAGTGTTCCTCAGTCTCTTCCTTTTGGTAGCCCTGGCCACTAGGAAATGTATAATGCTCAGCTTCGTTTGAATCTAAAGAGTGCCCCTCCCCCAGTTTGTTTTACTTGTTTTGTTTTAATTGTTTTCTTCTATTTCCCATACAAATGGCTCATGAGACACAATTGTGCCAAGCAAGCCTGGCTTAATTCTACATACGTTAGTTCCATTTCCATACATTATGGCACCTCTGGGTAGGCTATTTGGCCAACCGATTCCTTTGCTTACATCTGTGTTTGATATTTAACAACCTGGCTACAGAGGAAAACAAACCAGATAGTTCCAAGGTCAGAGGAAGGTCAAGTCTGGAACACACAAAACAGGGGTCCTATTCCCTCTACAAAGGAACTGTGCTGTAAATACTTCTTTCTATCTGTTGGACCCCGTTCTTGTTCCATGCTCTCAAACTGTGGCTGATCAAATAAAAGATACTGCAGCTCTAAGGTACTCATAACTTGGATGCAGCGAGGGGAGCATCCATATGTACCTTCCCCATAGACTCTCATAGGTTATCTGATTTATATTTGAATCGATTTTCAAGATTCAGTTTGTTTTTGTGACTTCTGTGACCTCCTGCAACTCTTGATGCTTGGAAAATATTTTTTCTGTAATCACATTCCTAAGCCGTGATATCATCTTTTATTTAGAAATCAATGAATGAAATGGCCGAGTTATTTAACTTTGACAGACATCTTTAAAAAGTATGCATAGGAGCTACTTTTTACAATGTGTTATACCACAGGCCGACATTCCATACTAGGAGCTACAGGCTGGGTATATTTGGATGTATTTCTTTTACCACATTAGCCACTGCCTCTGATCCCTGTTTCGTGGAGCAGAGCAAACCTGCCCCAGTATCTCAGATGACCCAGGACTACAGGCCGGTTGCAGAGGAAGCCGCTTGGATCAATCATGCCTGGTTCTATCCCTGAGCTTCAGGAGTTTTTGCTCAAAGCCTGATATGTGATGGAGAGGAATGTTTTTTGTAGGTAGCAGAGCATAGCCTTTAAGAATCAAATAGTTCTCAATTCTTTCTCCTTAAAGTGTTTTTTAGTCAGCCTTAAGTTTTCAGAGAGCACAGAGTCACAACCATCCTATCCTAATGCCAATTCCATTCACTCAGAAGCATTTCCTTAATTTAAAAGTGAGCTTACCTAAAGTTTTGCAATACTGTTCCCACATATGCTGCTGCCTACTATTCTAATAATCCTGCTGATAGAGTTTCTTTTTTGGTTAAGAAGAGAGGCTCTTTTCTGACATGCTTTGGTTTCCTCTGCTTTTATATGTTCCTTCAATATGAATGAAGCAAGATCTCTGAATATTAGAACGATCCTGCAAGTTTGAGAAACAACACTGCCAAATGCACAGGGTTTTTAGACCTTAGCAGAATCCAGGTGAAAGGGGAAACTGCAAACCTAATAACAGAAGCATGACATAAATATGATCTAATCATTCAATATAAAGACTGGTCATTTCAGACTAATTTCTTTCTCTTAATGTCAGTATCCTAGTATTTGTCAGAGTTTATACTTCAAACCCGAACACGGAAATTAACTTGAGATTATTTTTATATTTAATGGACTTGATGAGGCACATTTCTTACCTAAATGAGAGATTATATAAACTTACATTTAAAAAACTAGATTTTGTACTTAATAGGCATTCAATAAATTTTAGTTGAATCAACAAATAATTTTGTATAGTGTATATATATAAATATAGTCACAAATACTTATGTATTTACTAATTCAAATCTAAAAACATTGAAAGTAAAAGTTACTTTTTAATTATTCTGGTTAAGGGATAAATAAGTGATTTCAAGGTTATATACTTTAATGGAGAAAACCCTGCCTATTATATTATTTCACCTTAAAAATGTTACATCCTAACATTTGAATTCTTAAAATAAAAAAGCTCAGTAATTTTTTTTAAAATCATGCATAGTATGTAATTTATGTATCAGCTAAAAGCCCCTCCACTGTCATTGGGATTAAAAACATATTTGGTTGGTAACTTTTATTTAGTATTTTTACAAATCCAAAAGAACTGAAATGCACAGTTTTTACTTTACTACTTCACATATTCTGGTTTTAATCCAAACTTAAATGTCCCCTGTAACCTGCTTACTCTTATAATCCACCTGATCTCAAAACTTATTTTAGTATTTCTAATGATCTTGACTTTACAGGTGAACTGTTAAGGCTTTCATTTGTAGTATGTTTGAAAACAAATATTTTTAAGCATTAAACTCCTTTTTTTGACTCCAATATCTGTTTGTTATAGATACGTTAAAAAAAAAAAAATGATAAGTGACTTTCAAGTATGTTCTTCGGGAATACTTAAGTTTTTTTTCCAAAAGACAATCTCACACGTTGTTCCACTAAAAAGTAGGAAGAAAAAACAAATACGTTATAAAGGTAGGAAATTTGCTTCTGTGCATTCTGTAAGAACCATACTTTTCCGCACAACTTAAAAGTTATTTAATATTAAACTCACATAATTTCCAAGGCACACCATTCAAACCTTTACCTTCCATGTGATTCTCAGCAGCCAACTGGAGTAGCCACACCTCCTTACCTTTGGAAGGAACAATGTTGCAAGAGGAAAATGTCTGAGTTCAGTCAGTTGTTGAAAGAGGAAGTTGCTAGTCTGTTTCCTGTGAGGACTTGAACGGACCAAGAAAGAGAGACTGATGTGTAGCTACCGCCTGGTGATCCTATAGCGAGCCCGGTGCAGGTATTTCTAGGACAGACAGGCAGAGCATGTGGCCATGCAGCTGCCTTAGGACAATGAAGAACATGTGCTGTAGAGTCAGGTTGCCACATATGCAAATAGATTTGAGGTTATACTGAAATTTGAGTAATAATATTTTATTTAAGAGGTGCTTTTTTCATTCTGTTTAAAGCCAAAGCGTGGCATGCATACTCGTATGTCCTCTGATAACTAAGGGAAGGGCAATGCATTTTATCTTAGGCATCTCTTCTACTCAGCTATTCCTAACAGAGATGAGGCTTGGCAATGGCTTCACAACGGGACATTGACAGTAGATGGTATAATTGTGCTTGTCTGTGCCAAATGGGATTCACTGAATGAAGAATTTAATGGCAAATAAATTTGATTGGCTTTATCTTTCCTATGACCCAGTACAATTTAAGGCCTTCTTTCTCCCAACACTGGGTTGTTACTTTATGTAATCTGTGAGTAAATTATTTCTTTGTAACATTGTGTCTTTAGTCAGTGTAATGTGAAATAGAATCAGTGCTCACACTAAACCAACATTTGTGAAAGCCATTAAAAATAATTCGGGTGTTTCAAATACTTATCTCATTTATTAAAACTGAAAGCCACAGAAAGCACAAAATCTAAGCTAATCTAAAAAAATACATCAAAATTTTTTGACTTTTTTTTTGGGGGGGGTAGAAAATAAACTACTAGGATTTGAAATGCAAGTAAAGACTTAATGTTAAGACTCTTGTGTATTTTCCCCAATCCTAATTTTAACTCTTGTCCCATTGATCAAGAGAGAGATTGATCCATTGGTTTATGTCATAAGTAGTAACCAGTGGGGCAGAAAGGGTCAAAGAAAAGTAGAATTCCATATGAATCCCAAAGAGAAGAGCAGGATTGTTTCTCACCCTATAAGTCTTTGTTTCTGAGAGGAAAAAAAAAAGAAAAAAGAAAAGAAAAGAGAAGAAAGAAAGAGAAATAGGAAAGGAATGGAGATGAAGGATGAGGTTAAAGTCTCACCTTGCAGTCTACCTGTTAACACCTCATTGCTACATCATTAAGATGAGTAAGTGGAGGTTTAGGGTTCCAGACTTTATTTATTTCCCCTTAAATTCAAATGTCTTTCCAAGAGCTCCTAGACTTTGTATTATAATCTCCAGATACTTGGCAGTAACTTCCAGCTACTATAACCTGTTTCATAATTTTTTTGGCAGTGGTTTATAGAGAAAATGTTGTTAAAGGAGGAACAATTACTATGGGGTAAAGTTAGATATGTCAAGAGATGAAATAGTGAAAACGTTAAGAAACTTATTGATTAGAATCTCTACTCTTGAAGGATATGTTTTCAAAATGAGGGAGATGCTATAATTTTTGTTTTCTCATTATCATTATAGCTTCTATTTTATGTAGTATGAAACTAGTTGAAATATGTTAAACAGTTTCTGTTATGGAATAACAACTCATAAATTCTTCGTATATCTGAATTGTGAAGACATATCCTATATATCTTTATATTTTGAATGTTACTTTTTATGCCTTCCTGTTTTCCTTTCTGCCTTCCATCATGTCTTCATTTTGACTTTATTTTAAAATATTTATTCATCTCCTTTTTTTGCAAAATGCCACATAGAATAAAGCTGAGTAAAATAAAAGCCTGTATTAGAGGTACTTGTCAATAGGAAGATAAGACATACAAAATAAAAGATACTGTCTTAAAGAAGTAAGGCTACAAAAACTTCATGAGTTCAAGGATATGTACCAGTTAGGTTCATCGAGGAAGTCTTTATAAGGGAAATTTCTAATCTAGTTCTTGCATCTATTCATTTATTTATGTTTTTCATTTATTCATTAAAAATACTATATTCCAGGCATGTTAATAGACACTAAGAGTTCAGAGGTAAACAATACAACTCTAGTCTGTGCTTTCATAGATCTTACCAGATAGTGAAGAAATGTACAATTAACAAGATAGTACAATTACGTAATAGTGATAAATGCTCTGAAGAAGATGCCAGGAAAGCATATAGTAGGAGACCTAATTTAGAGATCTCAATGAATGCTTTGTCGAGGAAATGACATTAAAACAGCCTTGAAGAATGAGCAAGAATTAGCCAAATGAGGGCTGGAAGGGAGAATTTTTGGCATAGGTGGAACAGCATGTATGAAGATCCCAAGGCTGGTATGGTTTTGGTCTTTTTGTAGAATGGAAAGTAAGCCTTTGTGGGAGAAATAGAGATCAAGAGAAGGAGGTGTGTGAGATAAAGCTGGAAAGAAGGGGAGGGGCCTGTGTATACTGACCTTGAGGATATGTAATCTCATCAGTGAAATCATCAAAGGATTTAAGCAAAAGTAGCCATTGTACTATTGCATGACAAATGGAATAGAGCGAAAGTCAGGTAGCCAGTTACAAGTCTATCTCAGGAGTTCAGATGAGAGATAAACTTACCTTGGATTGGGTATGGTTTAGGCGTTGGAGAGAAGTGAGTAATTCAAGGTGTATTTTGGAGGGAAAATAGACACTGCTTGTTGGTTCATTGGACAGAGACTGTCGAGGACACTGATTTCTCACATGAGCAATGGTGGTTCACAGTGTCCTATACTGAAATGAGGAACACTGTGTGTGTGGTTTAAGATCATGAACTCAAATCTGAGACATTCTCACTTTATGAAAAGTATGAGACATCCAAATGGAGATTTGGAGTAGTCAGTTGCATAGACAGTGTGCAAGTATACTGCTCAGGAGAAAGCTCAGCACTGAGGATGAAAATGTGAGAGTCGGGTCTAGGCATGGATTTTGAAGGCATGTGAGTCTTAAGAATGGATATTATTTGGACCAGCAAAATGATATGTTGTTTAGACATAATTTTTACCACATGGTTTCAAAATACATATGGCATTCTTCAGTGTGATTTTAATATACTCAGAGATAAATATTTCCTCCTCTTAACAGTCTTCCAGCATACTCTTAAGTCAAAGGGAGAATAAAATGCATTAATTAATTAAACTTTCTTAAAATTAAAGTTTCTTAAAATATTACTATGTTCATGGACTTTAAAGATTTACCAAGGTAGGGTCTGAGTACTGGTTAATTCGTGGGTTGATTTTGTCGCATGTATACAGAGTGCACCAAAAAAATGTATACCTACTTTAAGAAAGGAAAAAAACTGTATTAAAATTGTAATACTCAATATATACCGATGACAAAAGATGAAAACAAGTCATGTGTATTCATTTTTTTGGCACCCCCCGACACACACACACACACACACGCACACACACACAATTATACAGGACTAAATAGTTCTTATGTGCTCCTGGGAATTTGTGGCTATGTATTATTTCTCTATTTGTAAATTTATTTTAAAAAGAAGGCCTTGTTTTGAGTAATCATATTGTCATCTAACTTGTATCGTTACTTAGTAGTGTGTGCTATTTTCTTTGTCCTGAAGGAATTGCCTATGACCCTCTGATGCTGAAACACCAGTGCATTTGTGGCAATTCCACCACCCACCCTGAGCATGCTGGACGAATACAGAGCATCTGGTCACGGCTGCAAGAAACTGGGCTGCTGAGTAAATGTGAGGTAATCCTGAATTGGCCACACTCTTTTACTTACTTAAATAAATCATGTAAAGAGGCCAGTATTCATTTGAGTAGTCGTAGAAAAATGTTAACTCTGTAGCACAAACACCATGATTGATGAGCCGTCGTAGGCACTAGTAGCACAGAACTTAGGATCTGACTCTGGGTTGGACACACAGTAGGTAGTCAGTGTTGATGGTCTGATGGACTGAACGACAGCTGTCTGATGTGTGTGTGCACTATTATTGCAGCATTTTTTTTTTTGTACGCATACTAGCATTTCCAAATAGGTATCATTTATTGAGTCAGTTGTCTGAGAAACTTCACAAAATATTAAGTGCTACGTAGTTGGTATTTCTTGTTATCAGCTATACTCTGAACTCAGATATATGCCAGTTTTGTCTCAAGGAAATGAATAGATTGAAAAGATTAACTGTCCTGTTACCAATAATAGTCACTTCTCTTTCTTGGAGTGGCTGTTTCTCTGTTTTTATAGTAGAGGTCTGAATACTTTTATCAATATTTCCTTATGCTCATTTCTGTAAATTCCTGATTAATTCCATTTTTCATTTAGAAAAATCTGTTTGTTTATTCTTTCAAAGGTTAAATATAAAAGTGAAAATTGGAAAGTCTCCCATTTTCAAATGTGCAAAATATATAACATCCAGCAGCTGTTGATTTAGTTGGTATAATGGTTGATTGTTGCCTAAGATCCTTTAACATTCTATATTTGAGTCTGAACATTTTTAAAAGAAAAATATTCCCCGTATATTTTATCACATTACTTCTACATGTATTGATCAAAAGTATTTTTTCCTGGGTCTATATTATGTTCCAGATGTGTTCTAGAATCACAGAATTTCACAATACAACTATGGTCCCTGTTCTAACAGAGTGACAATTTATTCATGTTGCTATTTGGTTCTGTTGCCCTTTGCAGATCAATGAAGGGAATCCAATGTATTTTTCACCAGTTTGGGGAGACATTGAATGGATAATATTTTGATTATAGCTGTGTCATGAGGAAACTGATATACTAAGACCCTATTAAAGTTACTATTCTTTGATAAAATAAAGAAGCAATCTCTTGTGACTACTTTTGAATTATTTTATTTTTGGCAGCCCAAAATGTAGTCAAGAAAAATTCTTATTCAAAGCCAATTTAGCTTAAAGTGAACCTGTAAAATATTTCGTTTGAAATAGAAATGCCGAAGCATACAGAATGTTTCTTAGAGGCAAATACTTGCCTGTATTTCGTAGCGTGAGTTACATCGATCTAATCCTTCTCTGCAAACTACTGAAAGTAACTGAGTTTTGAAGATGCAGTTATTCATTCAGTGCGTTCATTTCTAAGGATACGTTTTCTTTATTGATTTTTCTCTTTTGAAGATGAATAATATATCTCATCTTACAGGGGAACTAAGTGGTTATTTTCTTTACATCAAAACATAGATAATGACCCTTAATGCTGAATAAGGGTCATTCAGCAGTTGGGATTGTGAATGAATATACCAGAGCGGCGTCTACAGATGATTTTCACAAGTTTTATTACATGTTTGTAATTGAATTATCGCATGTTTTTAATATTTCACATTCTGCCCTTGACTACCTGTATATT
Source organism: Rhinolophus sinicus (assembly GCF_036562045.2). NCBI lineage: Eukaryota > Metazoa > Chordata > Mammalia > Chiroptera > Rhinolophidae > Rhinolophus > Rhinolophus sinicus. Next base: position 96,726,818 of record NC_133758.1, read on the forward strand.
TTACCTAGAAACTCCAAAGTGAAAGAATTTGAGCTAGATTTATTTCTCTGATTCTTTCCTGAGTGAAAGTCTATTATTCATCTTTTGTTGGTAGCATCCATATTATATGGCAGAGGGCTTTCATACTCTTTGGTGAATTTTAGTGTTATCTTAAAAGTTTCATGGTTGTTATAATGCAGTTTGGAGGCCCAACCACTCTGTTGTCTACACAATCCCACATAGAGTACATAAACCAACAAGGGGACTTGTTTGTGGTGGACTGGTCTTAATGGACATTTACTCATGTGAACGTTCCTATCTCACCTTTGCATCTACTATATGTGTTTCCCAGCTTGGCAATTTTTCTGTGCTTTTGCCAGCTGAGATGTTGCTATTTACATTTTTTTAACTTTCAGGTCTTTGTTACATCTTGGAGGCTTACCCCACCACTCAAATTAAAAGTGACTGGTCACAGCCTTCAAGTACATTGTTAGAATGTGGCATTCCTTAAATCTGTTAGGAATCTAACAGATCGAAAGCAGCACTGTTTATGAAAGGAGCAAAGTGCAGAAATAAATGGGATGTAATATGGTCCACACTGGTCTCAAAATCTGTCTGTTATCATCCCTTTCTGATCAGCCTTCCTTTTCAGTTCCTCATACATCACATTATTTCAGTTGTGTATTATTTGAAACCATAAAAGTTAATTTATACAACACATTGATTGATGTGTTAGCAGACCCAGGGTGAAATGTCAGAAGCACTGTGGGGTTGACGAGAATAAGTGAGTCTAGCCCCAGACCAGGAAGCTAAATAAGAGTCTCTCTGGCAAACAATCACACAATTAACAAATAATGTACTTGAAAGCCCAGATCAGCATATTTGCTCGTAATGAAGACTAAGCACAAAAGTCTGACCCAAAACTCCGCAATAAAGCAAACGGAATACGCTTTTTCTTAACGTAGTTTGAAAACAGTTCACCAGGTGTTTGCTTTCTTAAAAAGTGGTGAAATATGTGTTTCTTTGCTCCTGTATTATCAAATATCTATAACTTTATGCTAACCTAATGCAAAACATGAAATGGAATTCATAAAACCATTTTTAAAAAATTAACTTTAAGACACCTAGGAATTTAATGCCCCTTTGCGTCTGTGTGAATGATTTTAGGAATATTGAAAGTGGAAATTTTTGGAAGTGATTATTAACTAAACAAGTGTTATCCTTTTGTAGAGACTTTCAGGTTCTATATAAGGTAGAACCTAGTGCCAAAAGATATAAAATGTAGAAACAAAAGAAACATAACTTATTTTCTCTTTTTGATTGTTTCTACTAGAAGAGTAGGGGAGGAAATGAAATAAAAAGAGAACATGCAGAGATTATTAGAAAGCAGTTAAAACCCACTCAGAAGTAGTAGACTTTATTCCCTTAGCCAGTACTCTCCCCAGTAAGCGCAACTGAAACAATTGATACATGTTTGTTATGGATTTTCTTTTAAAGTTTTTGATTTTACGTGTTCTAACATACACATTTATTAATATGTTATTAAACTCTCCTGCAAGGATGCTAATTAACCTTTCTATCTCAGGCTAAATTATTTTGAAAATTTCAGTTGCTATGGGAAAAAAACAAACCAACCCAGCAATATACCACAAATGTTTCAGCAATTCACCAAAACTCATTACAAGCAGTTGCTGAAAAGCCAAGAGAAAAGCACACCATAAATGGCAAGTGGTCAGGTACATGGGGGTGCATTATGTGGTTGAGAAGGCAAGAAAGTTCCTTTGCTAATGGGCTTCCTGGTTAGGGTTTATGAGCCTTCTAAGGAGATCAAGGCCAATGACCATATCTTCCAATTGAACTAGACTTTCAGTTCAAGAGAAGTTAGGTTCCTGCTTGGATGTGAATGAATATTTACCATGATGGCCCAAGGACTTAAGGAGAATCAGGCCTGCCTTTCTAAATTGTGCAGTTAAGACTATCAAGATGTTCCAGTCCAGCTCTGTTCCTTGATTATGTCTATAGAAAGTATTCCTGCGAAGGTAAAATCTATGCGTCTGGGACTCCAGGGATATGAGTACCAGCCTTCGTGTCTAGCTTATCACTCTCTCTTAAGCATCATAGGCAAATTCCTCTCTTGGTGGTGAGAGACAAGGACTCAATTGAATACTTTCAATAGAGTTTGTAGAAAAGGATATAATCAAATAAGATATAACACAGACAAGCTGGGTCAATGTATTGTTTCCCAATATCCAGATAGCAACATGCCGTCTCTGAACGCTGTTTTCCTGCCCGATCTGTGTAGCCACCCATAGTTAGGGATCAACCTGTGCCTTTAGAAAAGGAGGTGACAGAGCTCTGCGGACATACACCTGGCCAGCAAGCAGAAACCTATGGCTCGATAAATGGCATTCATTTATTGATTATAGTGGTGCTCAAATGTCAGCATATATCAGAATCATCTGTGGGGATGTTAAAAAACAGATTGCTGGGCTCCAACCCCAGAGTTATAGTTCAATAGGAGTGGGGTCTAAGAATTCGTATTGCTAACATGTGTCTGGACAGTCCTAATACTGCTGATCTGGGCACCCCACTTTGAAAGCAGTGATTATCTATTCAATAGTATTTATCAAGAATTTGAATTTTCTAGGCTTCTGTGTTAGGAACTGTAGATATAATGCTGAGAAGATGCATCTCCTGACTTCAAGGAGGTTACCATCTGGTGGGATCAACAAACAATCACATCATCACACAAATAAATATGAGTATATAGTTACAAATTCCTGAGGGATTTTGCTTCACTAGTTTTATATTGCAATGACTTTAATGACTCTTGTTGACTGAGCTGGGGGAAATAAAATGGGAAAGACAGTGGTCAGCAGCCTCCATAGTCTTAACAGCATCAGAGGGGCCCTCTGAGCAACAGGAGGAGGAAGAGATACCACATGTCAGAGTGCAAAGGAGGAAGTATCCCAGACCTCATGTTGCAGATCTTGCCCTCCTTCCCTCTGTCTTTTTTCATGTTCCTGGGACAAAATGGGAGTCTTGATTCTGCGGGCATACAGAGAAGAGTCAGCTTTCCTTAACCAACAGAGTAGTTTTTAATGTTGCAATTGAACAATGATATTATAGGAAAAAAGGTAGCAATTTGAAAACATTAAAAGAGCTCAGTTGTCTCAAAACAATAGACTAATCCACAAATCAAACTCATGTATTGTATCATTTCCTTTAGCAGTGTAGAAAATTAATCAAAATGGACTCTTCAAAGGTTATTGTTCAACATTAGATTTGACCTTAGTCCCGCCATTAATTACTTGTGTACTTTTGTCAAATCATTTAACCTTACTGATCTTTGGTTTTCCCATGTGTAAAATGAGGGTGTTAGGATATTTGCGAGGATCTCTTCCAGCTCTAATATTGTATGAAATTAGCTGGCTAAGGAGTTCATTTGGAACGTAACACTTTGGTTGAGAGTAGAGAAAATTTTTAGGTTGTTGTAGTAAACACATTGCTTTTAGTTTGTAAGCTATAGTGTAAATTGGCTGTGCTCACTAGTTCCTGATTAGCAGCCAGAGCAAACATTAGTCCACATATTAGATTACAGTGGTTTCATGGGTTAACTTCTTTTGGCATGACGTGGCACTGTTTTTAAAAAATTGAGGTGCTTAGTACTCCTTCATGCCAATACCACTTAATGTTTCCCTTGTTGAATCATTCATACTTAGTTTAGTGATTCCTTTGGGAGCGAAAAGCAAAACCAGTAGCTTTCTTGTCACCGTAAGAAATAGATCTAGAGGGGTCATTTTGTCTCTTCAAGAACAAGCGCTTGGCTTAGGTCGCTAGGTTTCCAAGGTGTGTGTGAGCCCCCCTGAAGAAAAGGATGTGCTCTTCTGTGCTGAAAAAAATTGCAGATATTGACCCATAGCCTGTTAGAAATGCACTTGCAGTTGTTTTTCCAGACGTGCTCATGACTCTCAGCCCAACCAAGCCACCCACAGACATTTGCTTGCTCTCACATTTGTTTTGAGAATAATATTTTATAATTTTGCTTTTGTTGGATTACACATTATGTAGAATTTGTATTGCCTCTTTGTGACTAGTATTGAATAAGTTTGTTTCGCTTAATTCATAAGTAAAAACCATAAGCAACATACTGTGCTGAAATGTTTAACTTTTTTATTCAAGTTCCAACACAAAGTAATTTCAAAACAGTTCTGGGACACAAAACCAAGCTACTGTTGCCCTTCTGTGACTTCTCAACAGTTTCAGTGAGAAAAGTTTAGTGTGAAATCTTAAGAAGCCACAATGCTCAGGAGTAGGGTCTCCAGCACACTTTCCCGTCACACACAGGTGATTTCAAAATACCTTTTGCAAATCTAAATAAAGAAATACAGTATCCTTTGGAGAAACACATTCGGAATGTGCAGGTTTCTGACATCAATGATGCAAAGCACTGAATACTGTAAGTTAATGGAAATTCAATTAAACATTTGTTTTATAGAGTAATCTAACTAGATGGCAGCACATAACAGCTTACTGTTTTGTTTAGTTTGAAAAAAAAGCCGTTGTGTCTTAGAATCTAACTGCAAAGCAGTTTAAACAAGGAGTCTTGTGAATGGTCTCTAAGGATATAGCAGCCTTGGGAAGCAGTACAAATGATCTAGATGTGATGAGTAAACCAGGGTACAATATGTCATTATTCTGAAAGACATTTGCATATCACAGTAGTGTGGACCCAGGCAGAAAAATACGTTTAAAATCGTTGTGCAGCCTGTAATCAGAATTAAGATGATTAGGAATTTTTTTGTTTTTATTTCTGCAAAAAAGGAAGAATTAATATGGAAAACAACCAATGACAGGAAATAAGACACACTGCCCTTCTGAGTCCATTTGGAAAGTGATACAGGATTTTCTTTTTAAACAGCAACTTTTTAACAAAATGCTTATTAACAAAAACAAGTAGTTATATTTTTCAACCATCAGAAAATCATAATGCTGAAGTAACACAAAATATTGTGACAAAATTTATTTTATGCATGGTTATTATTTTTTAAAAAGCAGTGATTTAACATAAACCTTTAAAATGTTCATTTACAATGTTGTTTTAAAAAATAATTACAGTGTAGGAGACTCAGTTGCATAAAAATTATGCAAGTTGAGCAGTTACACTAAGGGATAACCTTTCCTTGTAACTACCTGATGAGCATAATGATTTGAAATGGATGAAAATAAAACTTTAAAAAATATATAGTACATGTGCTTTTACCACTTTTATTGAATGGGATTTGCTGTTTCTAAAGTGCCTTTGAAATTGCTCTATGCCGTGAAATATTTTAAAATAAATTGTAATAATTGAGCCAAACAGTATTACATGCAAGTAGACAGCACTTGTCATTTTGAAGATCAGATACCGTGTTTCCCTGAAAATAAGACCTAGCTGGACAATCAGCTCTAAAATGCGTGTTTTGGAGCAAAAATTAATATAATACCTCGTCCTATGTTATATAAGACCCAGCCTTGGGCTTATATATTAATTTTTGCTGCAACAGATGCATTAGAGCTGATTGTCCAGCTGGGTCTTATTTTTGGGGAAATACGGTAGACCTTTTTTACTTCCCAACCGTCTCTGTGCCAACCATTTATTTAAATTGTAGTCCCAAACGTTGGTCAGTACAGTGTCAGTATCTTGAATTATGAACAGGAAGAATGGACAGGTTCCTCTAACATGTGGTTCTCGACCTAGGCTGCCCATTACAATCCCCTGGGTGGTTGGAAGTGTCTGAATGCCCAGTCTTCACCCAGACTAAGTTATTCAAAAGCTCTGGAGGTAGGACCCAGGCATTGATTCTTTTTAAACTTCCGCAGCTGATTCCAGTGTCAAAAATCACTGCCACAGAAACTCAACTTCTGAAGTTTATGAAGGTTTGACTTCATAAGCTTAATGAGGCAGAAACAAATAGGTGAATGGAGTCAACTATGTGGAGATGGGAGAATAACAGAAGTAAGCATTTCCCTGAGCAACAAGAGTGGCATGGACTCAGAAGTTACATACATTACAAAAAAATAAAAATAAAAATTGAGGGATGTGCTCGTTATTTTGAAGTTGTCACTGACTTGGAATATGAGTTTGAAAATTACTCTTTATTTTAAATTATAATTAAGCATATAAAAATGGGCTTCAAAGAACAGTTAGTCTTTCTGAGAACTCTCTGAGTCAGATCTCCTCTCTTGCCTCACTCAACCCATAATAATTTATCACTTCAGTTATTATATTTGCTTGCCTAAGGCAAATCTATAAATCAAAATAAAGGATATTTTATTGAATTTTTATTGTGTATAAGGTTATTTCATATAGAATCTTATTATTTTAGGGCCAGGGAGGGGGGGTGGTTCGAAATAACTTGGTCAAACCTCCTTATGTTTATAAATGAAGAAGCAATAATCCAGAAAGGTACCTCAGGTCTGGCTTACGGGCATGTGAAGGACACATGAGAATCGGAACCCAGAATTCAGGGCTCCTAATTTTAATTCACTTTCTTTCCATGTGACCCACAGAAAGGACCAAAGCCTTGTTGGGGTTGCTTACATCCTTCCTTTTTTTACTCCCCTTTCTTTATAAGAAAAACTCTGAGGAGAGCAGATTGTTAGAAGATGAAGGATCTAGGGAAGGTGAGAATGCAGTTGGGGGGAGGGGATAGAAGCGCTCTTTTATGTAATAAAAACCAATTGGTTGTAGCATTTGACAACTCCAGTAGATATACTTGGGCATGAGCATAAGATCAGATTTTTTTTATTTGTTTAAGAGAGTAAAGTGTATCAGGAATAATGAACAGGCCATGAACTAATTCATTAAATGTCAACTATGGAATTTGTAACAAAGGGTAACTTTAACACTCCTAGGTCATTTATGATTCTTTAATTCAGTAAGTCTGCAGCCCTGTGGGTTTTTGAAAGGAAAAAAAAAAAAACCCCACCAAAACGCATCCTTCTATTTAGGGACACTGGATGAAATATTTTCAGAAAATGAGATATTTCAGTGGAAATTCTTGCCTAATATGTCACCACTTTGAAAATGATTAAAGAAAATGGGGTCTCCCCCAGCAGAGGCAGGTACTTTGACTTGTCAAATTTAAGTTGGACATTTTCTTAGTTTGGAACTGCCACAAAATGAGCCCTTTCATGTCCTCAATAAGACCAAACCAATGCAATCCATCTGTTCTGCTAAATTATTTCTAGTTCCCTAACCAAAGGCACTGCTTTTTCATGCATTTTATCATGATTTTATGCCCTTTATTATATTTTACAAAAGGTTCTGATTCCTCCAGGGCCAATGAGAACTGATTAGGACACTGGCCTCAATCCAGGCTTTGAACACAGGAGGGGAAGGAATAGAACTGTTTCCTTTTCCCTCTGCTCCTTGGCAGGAAAAAGAAAAAAAGAAAAAGAAAAAAGAATCTATACCGTGTGTGTGCTCTGTGTGTGGGTGGGTGTGGGTAGGCTGCATTTCATCCTGTCACAGTATAACTTTGTTGATCATGTTCAGAACATTCCTTCTCTAATCAGGTTGCATTAACGGGCTTTATTTCAGAAAGACTATTTCTTTAGGAAAGAACCATGGTGTGTTGTGTGACTCAATGATATAGTCATTTGAAATGATGTTAGTCAAACTTCAGACCTGAGTGTAGACTGGGCTCTGAACTAAATTAGATCATGTTCCTCAGGTGCTTAGCACAGAGTAGGTACTCAGTGTGCATTAGTTCCTTTCAGGGAAGAAACTGCCTGCGTGCAAGTCAGAGAATGAAAACATAGTAACACACACACCCTACATTGCAGGGTTTCTTTATGAAGAACATGAAAGTAGAACTAGACGCTTTCTTTCCTAGGCCTATATTAGCAAGGTATTTAAGACCTATATTTGGATCTCAAGTGAGATCTCAAGAAATACCCAAATGAATGCCGTCTCTTAAATGCATTGCATTTCCAAATATATTCAGAATTCTCAAAAATCCTTTTCGTCAGAATCATAGATGACTTGAGATAGACATCCTGCAAACTATCTCTGAGAACGGAAATCAGTATCGCCCTAAATTATGGTTATCGGAGCACTTTATCCTATTTTGTGACTCATTATGCTGCTGACTTTTGACTCCAGAGCATCATGAGAGAGAAACGAAGGAATAAAGGGTACACAGGAAATAGAAAATATGGGACGGGATTAAGTGAAAATATCTATATTTAAGCATAAACACATAACATAATAAATCACTGATGATAATACCAGAAAATGAGAACTGTTGGAGACCTCAATTGGAAAGGAAAAAAAAAAGTGAAATTGACAAATGGAAGACATGTGATACAAGTGAGGTAAGACGGAACTACTCCAGGAGATATATGAGTTTCAGAAAGAAGGAAAGCTGTTGCCATTTCAGAATTTTTAGCTTAGTCATCCTCCCAGTTCCCATAGCAGTGCCCCTATGAGATATAAATCTCAAAACATGCTTTCTCCAGATCCCTTTTCCAGGTAGAACCATTTTTCATATTGAATTGTTTTCTTCACTGTTCTCTTTCTGTAGACATGTATATCCTGTATGTGGGTCTAATTCTCCAGCACTCATTGAGACAGAGGTAATTGTTAAGAATAAGTATTCCTTATATTTAGTGTAATTTTTTCTTTAAGGAAATATATTCTATAATAATAAAAAGAGCCAGTGTAAAATACTTCCTGGGAGTCAAGGAAGTAGGGGGGTGGGGGGAATAGAAATCATAGTGAAAACGTATGAACTGTGTTACATTTCAATAGTGATGGGAGGACTAGAGTGGAATTCTCTCAGAATAAGTAAAGGCTACATGGGCGGGGCCAGAAGCTCTGTCCTTACTGTCGCTTAACTGCTATTAGGTAAGGGGATAACTGAGATTCAGCAGGCATCCTCTTCTGATTTATAAGCACTTGCACTGCTGTCAATAATTGAATCTTGTTAGCAGATTTTCATGTGGTTGATTATTCAGTCTGAATGCTAGTGGGATTGTAGGAAAAGGAGAAAGGAGTTGGGATAAGCATGGAATGTATAGTTGTAAATATATATGACTAGTTTATGAAAACATAAAGATGCATTTCTTATGAATGGTATTTGACATCATACCAGAGGCAAAACTTCGATTTAGAGCTGAAAAAATATATATAGAAAAGGACATAGGGAAACTATAGATGAAGCTTTACGATCTCAGTCAAAATGAGGGTCTGACTATTAGCTATACAACTGACGTTGTTTAAGATATAGATAGATGTTTCAGTGTATCAGCATATGAAATATTAGTGGCTGTGGACTTCATAGATTCATAGACATGAGAACTGGAAGCCCTATTATTTCATGGTGTTCATTATTCTGCCAGACTAAGACTGGTTGCCACAGTCTGGTTTCCAGTGCTGTTTTCATTCCAATTTTAGATGACTCAGACCATGGAGTTACCACTGTTTATCTTGGGGGATTTTCCACCAGCTGAAATCGCACAATTTGAATGTTTCCCTTTAATATTGACTTTGAACTTTCTCTTCCTAATTTTATCTCATTACTTGCCATTCTATTTCTTTGGTTATTCTGGTATTCCATAAACGTTTCCAAATGTAATGTTTACCATTAAGCCATCTAGGTCAATGGCATGTTTATTTGTTGACCAGAGCAATGGCTGGCCAGATGGCCATCACTAAATTTGCTTTAGTCTTCAGCACGTACCTGGAAATAAGTTCTCTAAAGTGTGTTTTCGTGTTTTGAGAAATGTAAATTGGGTATCCAAAAGAGGGAACTTCAATGCTATGACAAAGAAAATTCCATAAGCATTTGTTTGTTTCTGTGGCACATAATGGCACAGTGTCAAGAAGTTTTTGTTTTCTGTCACTCTTGTTACCTTGATCTGTTACCTGTCAGGTCTCACATGATTCCTCTCTCACTGTTACGTGATTTATTTTCAGTGACAAGTGCAGCTCTGCTCTCTACCCAGTAAACCCCCAAGAAGCAGCAGTATATTGAGGTTTCCTGGCCTGCTCCGTCAGTGAACCACACATGAACAGCAGCCATAGCCCCTTAAATTAGGGAGCTTGCATAGGGAATTGTCCTGGTCCTGAGAGAGGTGGTGTTGTCACCTGATGTTTCCTTGTCAGCTCGTGATTCCCTGGTCAGGAACAGGGCAAAAGAGCATTCCCTGAACAATTTCTCTTTGAATTTCACTGTACATAGTTCTTTCCTAATATATTACTTTATAAGTACTTTGTTGTGATACATATTTTAACTGAAATATTAACACGGTCTAGGTAATTTTAGGAAACACAGCAATTTTCAAAAGTAAGGCTAATTAACTTCATACACCAGCATGATATTGATTGGGCTCTCAAATGTGCCAACTGAGAAATGTGACTAGAAGAACACTTTTCATATTGACTGACCAAGGTTTATGTATGTTGTCTATGTTGATGGACCATTCTTAGCTGAAGTGAAAGTCTCTGCCTAGCACGTGTGTAAAAATATTGACTGAGTCTAGAGTGTCTCAAACTATCTCTGGTTAAGTAGCAGGTTTTTAATTTCCCTTCTGTTACAGCCGAATGCTTTTATAAAATACGTTAAAATGAAATACTACCAAAGTGAAATAACACTGAAGATATGATACAGGATATTAGATTCAACAGGCATACAAATACTCTGTTAAATTACCATAAGAGGTTCTAAACATTACTCTGAATTTCTATGCAGACCTCATCACAGACCGTTCGTAAACAGTTCCTGGACGCTCACTGATCCCATAACACACACTTTGAGAAACATTGGTCTTGATTTACACTGCTGTGAGGTGCACGCACGTGAAGTGACCAGCATATTTGTTACAATCAAATATATTAAAATGTATTGGTATTTAAATCCTTTAAGAAACAATAACTAATTTATTACAACAACTTCTTCAGTTGAGTGTAAAATAAGATTTTAGTGAATTTACTTCTCAGCTAAACAGTAGACCATATTTGTTTCTAAGTTGATACTTTTACAAAGGACTTAACTGTTAGTTTCTTTGGTATACATTTCTTTTTTATGCCAGAGGAGAATATGCTTTATGTCAATTGCTCATTTAGAGATAAGCAATCCATTGGTTCTGAACCTTGCGTGCATTCATTTTTCAAATATTATTATGGTACTTTACTAAGCAAATCAGTGTCACATTCCTACACGATGAAACTCAGCCCATTATTAATCATCTTCAATGTGACTTGGGGCCTTATTTTCTTCTAAATGTTGTCAGTGGAGTACTGTAAGCTTCTGCTGTTTTCTTTCAGCGAATTCAAGGTCGAAAAGCCAGCCTGGAGGAAATACAGCTTGTTCATTCTGAACATCACTCACTGTTGTATGGCACCAACCCCCTGGACGGACAGAAGCTGGACCCCAGGACACTGCTAGGTCTGTATGGGCCTCCATTCTACTGAGAACAGCACATTCCAGCACTGTCATTTGTCAAGGCTAGTGTCAGTTCAGAATACTTGGCAAGCAGTGTGACAACAAATCAGCTTTTCCATCAGCATTGCTCTGTGGAATGAGTCGTTTACAATAGTAGCCAATGTAGATTAAAACGATCTTGCATTAGAAAAAATAGCCATGTGAGTTCCATGATGTTTTCTTTTAAATGAATCTTTATTGGAATAGCATTTGTTCACCGTGTTTTAGCCTACTGGAAGAATTGTATTATTGAGTATGTTCTCTTACATGTTTCAATTAAAAGAAAAAAATGTTTTTACATTCTTTATGCAAATTTATCTTCATCTTTTCCATTTGTTTTGTGTTGTTCGGTTCTTTTTTTTTCCTATGACCTTAACAGGCAGAGGGCATAGAATATCTTATTTTAAGTGAAAACTCCTTATTACTATGCCTAGCATACTGCATTTTATAGTAAAATTCGTTTTAAATTTTAATGTAATCATTTCAATGCATGACTTAAATGTGGAATTAAATAGTAAAGTAAATGGCAGAAATAGAAAACTAATAAACATAATTTTGAGTTAATGTGTGATTTTTCAAACCTTTGCCATCAGATTTCAAGGTAAAATAAATGTTGCACAGCTTTATATAAACTTAACATGAGAAATAACAGATTTTGGAAAAAGTTCATTACAAGACCTATTTTAGCTAAAACAATTCTATTATATCAAGTTTATTAATAACTTTTTATAATGGAATAACAATGCATGACATGGCGATGTATGCCAAAAGGTTATTTTTTAAAGTATTTTAATTAAGAAAAGGCATTTTAGGACTTATTCTTGTCCCTTTCTTTCAACTAAACCTATTGTGTCAGTTCCATTTCATTGGACTCTCTCACATAATTCAAATATTGTTTCAAAATGATTCTATGTTAACTGGTCCTAAACAATTCAAAAGTAAGTATATGACATGTAGTAGGCAGGCATCTTGGAAATCAATAATAAGGGGAAATTAACAGTTACCCAATATAATGCTTACAATCTACCTTTTAAAAAGCAATGGCAGGCGTCCCTCAATTTATGAAGAAAAGGCATATGGGTGAGTGTGTATATGTGCACACACATGCATGCATGGGATATAGTGGGAGTCTGGGAAGAAATAGAAAGGGTAACACGTAAAGATGACTCCATTTTTAGAAAACGTTATCAAAATTTGATGAAAAACAATCTGTATAGAATTAAATCATATATTAATTTAAAGGCAAATAAGCCAATATAAACATGTATACTCTATTTTTTTTCTTTCTGTTGAATCAATCTCTGTACATGCAGATTCTTTGCATAAAGTACTTTGTTTGCTGAGGATACTGCCGTGTGTCCCCGAAAATAAGACCTAGCCGGACAATCAGCTCTAAGCATGCGTCTTTTGGAGCAAAAATTAATGTAAGACCCTTATTTTACTATAAGACCGGGTCTTATATAAGACCATATAAGACCGGGTCTTACATTAATTTTTGCCCCAAAAGACGCAGTAGAGCTGATTGTCTGGCTAGGTCTTATTTTGGGGGGGACACAGTATCTAATAAATGTCCTTATTTTTACATGAATTAATAGTCCCACATGGTTTACCCAAAGATAAAGTAAACCAGACATTAACTTTCATGGTTTGATGAGGTCAGAGTACTCACACACTTAAAGATAGGAAACTATGTTCATTTTGATTATTTTTTAATTTAGTTACAAGAAAACAAGTAGCTAACCTCTCCTGCCCGCCTTTTTTTTTTTTTTTTTTTTTTTTTTTTACTGTGGTCTCAAACTATAGATCAGCCTAGCCATAGGATAAGGTATTTTGGATTTAATTGGGATGAACTTACAGGTAGGTGTCCGAGAGAGGTTCCAAAACCACCATTATTCCACATTTTAAGAGAAAAGATATATTTGTAAGAGAAATGAAGTTCAAACTTTGACAACTTTGAACTGTTTACTTATGAAACATGGCAATACCACCATTATTAATGAAATTTCATGCTTGAACAAAACGGATTTTCTCAAAATATTATATATATATATAGTTTTAAAATTTGATGATTTAAAAATGAATTCCAATGTATTATTTAGACCTTGGACAATCCTTTTCATGTAGACAATCCTTCTGGTACTTTGATGAAAGCACCAAGTACCAATAATTTAATTTTTTAAAACTTTTAATCCAAATAAATTGGCCACTTACCTCATTAGTTTTGAGTATTTCATGTGGGATAATATTCATACAATTGATGATTTTAGAATTAGGTTTAGATACATATGTGGAGTTCCATAGGCACCTCTCAGGGATCAGTGCAACAGTTTCAATATTGTGTGCACGCTCCTATGTAAAGATAAACAAGGATGTTGAGTTGTTAGGTCTTGATGTCAAGTACAAAATTCAACTTTGAAAACACTTCTGAACTATTTCACTTTCTCATGTGAATCCGGAAACTTAGCGGCTTTTCCTTGATTCTAGTTTTAAGTGCATAATCCCATTATTTTAACTTTTCATACTTCTTCTATTCTTTATGAAATTTGAATTTTGGGGGCTTGCTTTTTATTTATATCTAAAAAAAAACAAATTGAAGCTGCCATGTATAAACGTATAAAAATTCATTCCCATCAAGATATTTTTCTTTTTCCCTTTCTTTCACTTCTGTAGCTCCCTCTACCTCCCCCATTCCCTTTCAACTCAGATTGGGGGTGGGGGAGTCAGTGGGCACACACGTTAAATTTAAATTCATTCAATTGTATGAAATTTCCGAGTTTAATTGATAGTACTACTCTTCACAGTTATGTTCTAGAGTTAGGAGGAAGGATTTAAATGAAAGTTTGTTATGACCAGACCTATTAGTCTTTGTATCTTGAAAGGTATCTATAGCTTATAAAATAATTAGATTTGAAAATGAAATGGGCACCATTTATCTCTTTAAATACTCTAGACCCTGTAAGGTGACACTTGAAAAACATTCTCTCCAATCATTTCTGGTACGAGGTTTTCCTTAGCATTAATATTCCTGTCGTTCTTACTACCAGTTTTCATTTTCTTGTGACTAGCCAGATCTCACTTCATGGATAAGGCAATATAACATTATTTTTAAAAATCCAGTCAATTCAGCTAATTAAAATTTTTTACACACTACTAAATTTAAATCATTAGTTATTTGGCTCTTTTGTATTATGTAAAAATCACTAAATACAGTTCTTTAGCAGCATAGTATTTATTTTCTTTATTCTCTTACAGCTTAATTAAAATTTAAAAATCACTGTATTGCATTGTAATATTTATCCCTTTTCACTGACTATGGGTGAAGAGTTCAGACATTAAAATATACAATATTATATATTTTAATTTTACATATGACAAATGAAGTCATCCTTGTAAAATATTCAGTAATACAGAAATATCTTTGTTATGATCAACAACTTAGGAAACTTTACCCCTCCCCAAACTATCCGTAAACTTTTTTTTATGTATCTTTTACTGATGTTAGTATTTCAGTTTTAATATGTTTTCTTGACTTGTTTTTTGTTGTTGACTTCTTATTTTTTCCGTGAAGATCCTCATATATAATATCTTATTATTTTGTTTGTACCTAAATTTTCCTGTATCATTTTCCATCTGTTAGCAATTGCATCTGGAAAATCAACTCATACAATTTATTGTTTTCCAAGTAAACTGTTTTCCATGACATTAAAATCTGTTTAGACTTTTACTGACGTGGCATGTGAATTCCACAACAAACCTGTTTTCAATTTTCATTATTATTTCATTGATCATCAGTAGAACAAATGAATTGGGATAGGTGAAATGCAGGTTTGTACCTGTTTCTACCACTAATCTCTTGAATGACCCATATGAGTCGCTTCATAACCATTTGACTATGATATAGAAATGCCAACTGACTTTCCCTTTAGTTACTTTGTAAGGCAGATTTTAGTCTTAGACATTTAGGAGTAGTCATTTTTGTTTTCTCTATTCATGTAGTAGATAATGTAGAAAATAAAAGTGCAGGTAAACAAAATGATTAAAAATTCCATGAAATATCAATTCTAAGAGACAATCACAAGGAAGATTTTGGCATATATTTTAAAGAAGATATTTATATTTATATTTATATTTGTATTATATAGAACTCCAAATAGTGGTATCCTCTTTGTAGTGTGTTGTGACCTGTTTGTTTAAAAAACTGTGAATATTTCAGAGGCTTATAGTATATTTGGCTTTAGCTATATCTGAAGTAGAAATTAAAAATAAATTTATATATTTGAATAGACATGTTAATATTTGAAATGCTTAAAAAATGACAATATATTTCATGAATCTTGTAGGTCAGCACATCACATTAGAGGATTACACAGTGAATAACTGAATTATTCATAATAAATTATAAATATAAAAGATTGTAATATACAATGTTAGGGCAGTTAAAACAAATCTCGAGCCTCAAATTTCATAGGTATTCATGTAGGGCAATAGACTCTACATGTAATAATACTTTCATTCATTTGCTTTGAGCTCTTATCTGTCTGAAATTTGATCAGTTTCCTCCTGACTTAAATGATAAATACCATGTGACATAATATATGTTAATAAACACTTATCGAAAAAGTATAAATTAGTTTTTAGTAATATTAATATTTAAAATGTAAAAAATGATATATTCCCAATTTATATATTTTTTTCATGTTTTCTAATTGTGTAGGTGATGCCTCTCAAAAGTTTTTTTCTTCATTACCCTGTGGTGGACTTGGGGTAAGTATGAGTTTGTTTACTGCTTTTAAACAATAACTTGCAAAAATATCTCCTTTGATTTATCTATTCAATTATGTGTAAAGTTGTTTCTCAGTAAACATTATACTAGACTTCAGGACTGGCTACATAATTTGTAGGGCGCAATGCCAAATGAAAACTCAGATCCACTTGTTCAAAACTTAGGAATTTCAAGATGGTAACAATAGTGAATTAAACCAAGTATAGGGCATATCTAACTATAGGGTGCTGTGTGACTGCACAGTTCACATGTTCACAAAGCTGGCTTTGCTAGATATTTATATAGCTGGAGAACAGGTAATATGAGAGGGTTTAATACAGTTTTGTAGCAGAATTCAATTTTCAGTAGAGTCACACTGAGTATGCACATACATTATACTCCTGATGAAAACGGCATAAACTTCACAAAGCGCTTTGCATTGTGGGATGTTTTGTTTGTGAACCCCTTGGGGCCATTTTGTCTTCGATAATTAACAAAGCCTTTTTGACCCAGGATATTTATACCACATTGCAAGGACAAATTTGTTCAAATCCAGCGACATATGAAGAAAAATGTCTACATTTTTGTGGATGATTAGAACATACCCTATAGCCTGCAATCTATTTAAAGTTAACCCTTAACAGTAATAAACCATCATCCTGTAGAACTAAGTGCTAACTCATGTTAGGACAACATAATTCTAGATCAGGTTTCCAAGTACTAAGGAATTTAAGTCAATTAGGTTTCTTGGATATTGAAGGGAAAAAACAAAACCGGTCCTATGTATGTCATGTTTTAGGCAATATTTTGCTATAACTAAAGTTTATACAGGGAATTCCCATATATTTTCAGCTAATTCTTTCATTTTTTTGATGCTGGATTGATCAGGAATAGACTTTCTATTCCTTTACCCGTGATTCTGCCCTCTAGAAATAGGAATGGCAACTGCAACCAATATGTTTGGACTTGACAGTTTATCAGCATACAACAGAGGTTCATAACTTGGTAAAATAATCATTATTATTAACAACATTTTGCAGGTGAGAACCCTGCAAAATAACCTCAGAGAAGTGAGGTTGTTTTCCTGAAGTCACACAGTGAAGGGTGAAAGGCTGAAAGTGTGAGGATGACGTGTGTGTCCGTGTGGAGGAGTTCCAAAAGAGCATTTTAGGTCCTTCTATGGCTTTCAGCTGCAGCAGGCTAACCACAGTCCCTGGAGTCTAGCAGTGTAGCCATGTGGCTAATGTAGTGTGGTCCCCTATGTGGCAGCTTGCCAGTGAGCTTTGCTTTTTGACCCCCAGCACAGGACAATCACCACTCCCACATTAAGCCTTGCTATTTTTTAGCAAACGTCCCGTGAAGCCAGGAACTTACAAAATCATTCTAGAAAGCAGAGGACAAACTGACTTTTTAAATGGGTTTCACTGGCTTTGAACTTATTTTCTACCATCCCAAGTGGCCATTTTAAGAGAATGGCTGATTACCTGCAAATGAAGCAAAGAATAAAACAAAGCTAAGAACTACTTAGTGGGTATGATGATGGGGAGGAAATCAAAACTGTTGAAAGAGTGGTGGTCATCAAACCCCCACTCATTTACAAGTACATTTACTTCATGACCCAGAGTTGGAATGAGGACAGCTCCCTAGGACCCACCTCCCAAGTCTGAACTGGGCTGTGCCTATAACTCACTGTACTTTGAATACAAAGTAACTATACTCAACTGTTCTACTTCTGTACCAAGGTGATTTTTTATCTTTAGCCAGAACTGCTCTAGTAACCTCTCAGAAGGACCCAATGAATGGTGAATGCTACTTCTGGCATAGAGTGTCATAGAGTAAGTCCTTAATAGCATCCTTAAACAGTGACCTAATCCTGATGGTGACAGCAGTGGTGGTGGATAAATGTAGTTTGGGCAAGCAGAGGCAAGAGGAGGAAGACTGGATTAGCTTGACTCCATTAATGCTGGAAAGGGTTGGAGAGAGGCAACTCTCTTTATCAAATTGGCCTATAGGTCTTCTGATGGTGTTCATGTAGGTCTAGGTGAGTATTTGAGAGAGAGAGAGAGAGAGAGAGAGAGAGAGAGAGAGAGAGAGAGAGAATACATGCTTGTCCTTGACACTCTAGAGTATTAGTTTGATTCACTCCTTTTTTTCAGGAACCAAATTGTATTCTTAGACAGTAAGGTACCATCTTGCCCCCTAAGATCTTTGGCTTTGATTTAAGTCCTAAGAGACACTCTGGGTCCTCTAGATTTGTACTAGTCTCAATTTTTACCTCCAGGACAGTCCTAGAGATGTTAAGTATATAAAAGATAACCAGTATGAACTTGGAGTGGCCCAACTTGGCAATAGGGGGGTTGTCCTAATGAGCTTGGAAACCACTGAAATTGCTTTTGTCTTCAGGTACACTTCTGGTTCAAATTATCTAAGGTGGACTCACTGGTTTAAATTCTAAAATTCTTAATGCTCCTCAATTGTTAAATTCCAGTCACTTAGAACATATACCTTCCTAAGAGATGGGTTTATTGTATATTAATATTTACTCAATGATGAAGATTAATTGGCTTTTGAGGAGACTATCTGGGACATTACAAAATCAGAAATTTCCCCCCAAAATTCCAGGTGATAATCTGGCAGTGCTGTTCACATAGCTCAATGGGTGAACAGTATTTAAGGTGCTTTAAATTGGACTCCCCTGAGTTGCATTTTGAGCAGCCATCTCAAGGTTTCCAAATTCCTTTGTGTTTGGTTCTCATTTTGCTTAGTTACTATGGCATGACTCATTTCTTATTACTGTGTGATTGCACTGCAAGAAAATGCACCAGTTGAAGAGAGCATTTTACCAAATCCCAGGACTTGGTCATCATATAGTGAAACAGATAATTAAGGGACTCTGCAAACAAAAGCCAGTGCAGGACCACTTTAGTTCTCGCTCCTCAGGGTATATCACTAAAAATAGTGATCATTTTCCTGGCCATCTGACCTGCTGCTGTGTGAAGAAATCTTGAAGTCATTTCTCAGCCTTATTTTTCCCTCTTCACTTGATAGGCCACAAAAAAACCCACAAAAGCAAGGACGAGCAGGCTTTTATGATAATGTCGTCATCAGCTCCCAGCTTCAAACGCTTCTGCGGCTTTTGAGTTGTCATTTATAACTTGGAACTGAATCGACCCATAATTCCCCTGATACACTTAGAGAAATTGATAACAGACTCTGTACTTCTTTTATGGCTCGGAGGAGGCAACTCCAATCACATCACTATTGGCAGGCAATATTATTTTTTGACATGGTTGTAAAAGTATAAAGGGGCTTATGGCATTTGTTTAGATGAGGAATGGGTTCTCAAGCTGTGCTGGGGTTTACAGGACCAGATTAGTGAGCAGCAAAGGGAATATGATGTTTGCAAACAGGATATGATTTTATATATAAGTTTGGGTTTCATGCTCTGTTCCCTGGGGAAAGCCTTGCAGACAGCAGAGAATTCCACTTTTATCCTGCAACAGACAATCTCCTAGTGCCAAAAGGCAGAAAACTAAATGTGGTCAATGGGCAGTGTCAGACCCTTGATTGGAGGAGGAGGAGCTGTGGAAGAGGCAGAACAATTCCCTAGGAGGGTCTAGGAATTGCAGACCACGGGCAGAATCTGCGCCAGCCTAACTGGTCAAAGATGTGCCAGAAATGAGGCTCTGTGAGGTTTCATCAAGGCCCTTTCTCCAGCAGCGACTCACTCACTCTGTGAACACGAAGCGGGCTTTTTCTTACCAACTTTTCCTCTGTCCATATTCTGTTGGATTACACCTAGCTCTGACACACGCTGGGGGTTAGGGATGTCGTTTTTATGATTTGGGGAGGGGGAGATGGGAAAAGAATTAGGTGATTGTGGGGAGGTAATTTAAGACTCATTTGAATTGCTCTGAGGTTTCAGCAGACATTTCAGTTTTATACTAACTATACTCACGGTACAGGAGGCAGGTTTGGATGAAATGTCTCAAATTTTCTTTCATTCTGTCAGATTTAAAATGTGAACTCTCCCCTCTGATATATAAAGTATACATATATAAATATTATATATGTGCATATATATTCAGAAGAAAATTCTTTTATTTTATGCTACATTTATACCTTCATATTATTTTTCCATTTAATATACCATATTGGTCCTCCACATTTATTCTCCCCAGTAACAGTAAAAAAAAGTTCTAGTGGCCAATCCTTCAAAGGACTGCTTTGACTTTCTCTATTGTATTATAATATCAGGGAATGATTTATTTTATGACTAAATCTATGGTTGTATAGTTAAATTCAATGTAACAGATAGGTTTGGTTAATACATGTTACTTACAAAGGTTTTCTTGGAAACCAAATCAGTATTTTAGAAGGCACAGCATATGCCATCACAAGAGGAGTAAAGAGCAGGAAAAATAAGATTTGTTGCCAATGGTTCAGCAAGGTGGAGGAATGCAAAGACGAATGAGATAAGACCGTCTTTTCTCAGTTTTTCATAATCTTTTCATTGGGCTGATTTGGATAAGTGTTGTGCTACAGGAGCACAGAAGAGGGCACTTCCGGAACAGGAAAGAAAGAAAGGTTGTGTGTGGTGCTTACAAGCAGACATAAGCAAAGTCTTCCAACACAACTGAGAATGAATGTGTTTGTGTGAGTTGGTGTGTGAGGGCTTAGGGCAGGCATCGGAGCACTAGCAGTTGGGGCTATACAAACACACCGTGTTTGTGACAATTGCACTAAGCAATTGCCGATTAATAGGGAATGATTTTTTCCTTCCAACAAAGTCTAAAGCAAAAACCTAATGCTTCTGCCAAAAATTGAGTGTTCCTAAAGCTTTGATAATGACTTGGTACCCCCCCTCATTTTATCAGAAGTATATGTAGCCTAAGTTATCCCCACCTGTTTCCCTGAGCAGGCACAATGCCTTTTGTTAGGTCCACAGAAAGAGGAGGTAGTGGCATCTGTTTCTCACATGCAGTAATCAGGATGATGCTGATTTCCCTCATATTAATGCTCAGCTCAAACCTGGCTTGCAATCAGTGCTTCATTTCCTCCACTGCTGTTGTCAAAGATACACCACAGTCCTCTTCCCTCCAGCACAATGAGAGGATCCACCCTGATTCAGAATCTCTCCTTTCCTCATCTCCCCCTCATAACTGTTTTTGGATTTTCATTAGTTTCCAACTTGATGCAAATGATACTAGCAGGAACACCCTACGGCACCTGGAAAAAGTAAAACAGATAAACCACCTGAATGAAACTAAGAATTTTGTTTCATGCTGTGGATTCCACAAGAAGATCCCATTGCACCAGAGTTGGAAAACAGTTCAAAATATTATGCAAGACAGGGAATTCCTTCTAAATAACCAAGGGAGTTTCCAGTATTGCATAGGTTTTTGCTAATTGTGTGTACTCAAATAATATTAATAGTTGTAGGGATGTAGACAACATTCCCCACAGAGATAAACATGTATACGTTACTCTGTATTTACTATAAAATGTAAAATTTTATAGAACCTTTAAGTGTCTGATGTCCGTTGCAGAGAAGAGGAAACTAGGAAATGAAAACGTTAATTTCCTCCTTAATTCACTTAGCTGTAGCATCTTATGTGCAATTCAATTACAGTTGCTTCGACATTATGGCTAAGGACAACAGTATGCATTTTGAAATTGCATCTTCATTTTCTTATTGAAAATAACCACAAATATAACACAGCTACTAAAATTCTTCTGTTGTCAAAAATGAAATAATCATCAAAGCTTTATGCATGTGTTTTTTTACATGCTCAGGACCACAATATCTATAAAAAAATATGTATGTGCTATGTATCAACCAAAATAATGTCAATAGTAGGGAAGAAGAAAACAGGTCCATTTTTGAACTTTCTTGCTCTGTCATTTTTCTCTGTTCTATAATAATTTTCTCCACTTGCCTATGTGTCTTGGTTATAAACATTCAGACAAGAAGAAATTGCACTTTAGATTCTGCAGTTGCTGAAATCAGCAAGTTAGATTCTGCAGTTGGATTTGGTGAACTTGAAGCTTCTACCTGACTCAGGAAATCTACAGTTCTAGGAAACAAAAACTCTGAGAAATTTAAACGTACTTAAGGAAATCTGAATATACAACCATCTAATAGTTGCCACTTCTGACTGTCAAGAAAACATAAACCCTTAGGTCAAAAAAATGTAGGAAATGGAATTATCTAAGAAAAGGAATCTTGGGACAGCTTCTATGTTCCGCAGCCTGAAATGCAGCTAAATCCAGCCCAACCTCAGCCTTTCATTTTAATGTGAAAAACTTCCCTGACATTTTCCCTTTGTCGTAGTTCTACCCCTGGGTAATTCCAGATCCAGATGTTCATCCTTGTAACAAATTAATATTGAATGCATAATATTGGCATATCATTATTGGTGTTGTCATTGTGAAGTATATTAACAGAAAGTTCAGTGAGGTGTAACTACTAAATATCAGATAAGACACAGCAGCCAGTTCTCAGCCGAGTCCCTAGGAGTTAATTATTCCGAACCCCCAAGGAGAACCCATAGTTCTTGACTCCTAGGCATCATTATTACTGTGCATCATTATTACTGTGCAATGTCTTATTTTTAAATATAAAACAATAAGTAACATATATAAATACTAAGCAGTGACTAACTTATCTTAGAAACAAAGCACACACTGAGTCATTGTTTTTATGAAGACTAATAAGACTATTAAAAGACTCATACATTTAGAATGATATGCATCCAAAATCATTTGGTTAATTTATTCTGTTACCATAGTCTAAATAATATTTGTATGGTCTCTAATTAATATTTACTATGGACATGTATCTACATATCCTTTATAACATCTGTAAAAACCTGTCAAAATGATCCTTTATCAGTTTATCAGCGATCTTTCAAAGAAATAGAAAAAAACAAAACCTGCAGGTAGTGAAATTCTTTGCTACTAAAGAGATCACTGTTTTTTACTTAACACGTCTGTCCTTCAGACACTTCAACAGCCATTCATTCATTTATTAAATAAATATGCATTGAGAGACTCCTATATGCTAAGTATGAAACAATCTCTAGCCTCATGTTTTTCTCTTACATTTCGATGTTTGTCTGTTTTTCCCTTTTCGATTCCCACTCATATCTCTTATTATTCATATCACCTCTTCTCTGTGTAAATCTTCTGTTTCTATTCATCAACTTTAGTGAGAAAGACCTGGGAGTTAATAGAGATACTGATTGAAGGTAATCAGAGTATCTGGAGTCTTATGTGAGAATGATTCAGTCATTTTTTTGAAGGAAACATTTCTACAAAATAGCCTTTTTATCTCAGCTGTCTTTGACAGAGGCATCAAATCTTTATCCTGAGAGCTATTGAGTTCAGTATCCAGCATGAGTCCATTATTCCATTAATAGCAAGTAGGAAAGGAGTAAAATACCAAATGCTAATCGGTGTATACTAGTGCCTGTATAGTACACTCCCAGCTTCTGGTGGCTACCACAGCTTGGGGCAGAATTCATTCATTCTTGCACTTATTTATTCATTTATTTATACAATAACTATTGAGTGCTTCTTATATGCCAGGAACTGCAGGTACAGCACTGAACCAAACAAAAAATTCTATACTGATGGAACTGATATTCTGGTGGAGGAGACAGATACGCAGATACACATTAGTTTAAATATATGTGTGTGTCAGGAATGTTCTGGAGAAAAGAAAGCAAGGGAAGTGGGAGATGGAGTCTGGTCGGGCTAGGGGACAGACCTGGTGTTGTTGGTAAATGTTGCCTTTTGAAGATTAGAACTGATGGGTGAGGGATCATCTGGGAGTCTGGGCTTCTTGTGGGACTGACTTACAGTGGGATCCAGGGAATAATGAGATGCATACTGAGGGTCCAAAGCAGGATGATGGGGAAGCAATTCCAGTTCCGGTGGTTTGAAGGGGCTTGTCAGGACTGCTCAGAGTTCTGAGTCCCCATCTTCACTCCCGCCCATGAAGATATGAACAGCTGGCGTTAGGGTTGTTCTACCCAGAACACACAGACATCTCATGGTCTCCTTTCCTTCTTTCTTTTTTGTTTTGTAAAGCAAGTCAGAAACTTTATTCTTTGGCCAAGGAATGAAGAAGGACAATCTTATGCTTTAAAGATACCTTTTCCCCATTCTGGGGAATTAGTAAACAGTAAAGTCTTAAAGGGTCTGGGAAAGGAGGGTGAGGGTACTAGGTAGGGGGATTCAGGGATGAAGATTCCCGAGGAAGGGTGGAGAGCTCTTAGCTTTCAAGGGACCATACGCCGTTCCCAAGCATGCTTGGAACATGCGTAGTCTTGGCCTCCTTTTTGACTCCTGGATTTAGATGTGGTGGTGCTGGGGCAGGCAAGCTGGATGTACAGGCACAACCTGAGATCCTGAGACTTCACTTAAGATCTGACCTTGGCGGTCCAGAGGAACTTGAGGGTGGGGGCACAGTTCAAAAGACTCTGAGATCTGGGACTCAGTAACAGGTCCTGGGCTATGAGACTTCTGGGTGGTTCCAGATTGTAGCAGCAGTATATGCTTTGGAGTTCCCAGTCCCTGGTGACATTATTTGTACCTAGATTCCTGTATAAATTGTACAGCTGCAAACTAGGTACAGCATTCTAATACCTGCCCATATTCAAGTATAACAAAAATACCCTGACATTTCCCAGTGCATTTTAGTGGCTTTTTGAATGACACTGTTATATTTTGGGCTCATTTGTCTCTGGATGTTCCCTGCTGATTTATATCTGAGCTGAAAGATTCAAGGTACTTGATTTTCGATCCTGTTAGATTAGTGCATGGACCAAAAATGGTGACTTCTCAATTTCTTCACGGTCAATTGCATGTTGCATATGTGTAAAATGCAAGGGACGCAAACTTTGGAATCTGAATTCCAGGAACTTTTCTTACTAGTAACTGTCAGTTTCTGATCATCAGTATCTTTAATCTTAAGTGAAGTAAATCAATAAAAAATGCCAGCTAAGTTACTTAGGGCTGTACTTTAACCATATTAGTAAAATAATGGTTTTTAACTTTGACCCTAATGGTGTCCAAAGGATTGAAAATAACGATGGGATTGTCTGTTAGGTAGAGGGCCTTTGGCCTAGGCAGGGGCCTAGAGAATCCATTAAGACATACCCTATTGGGTCTCATATAAGTGGGCTGATTTATAGCCTCACATCAGAGAGTAACTATTCTCTACATGCAGCTTCCAATGATAATCTACCTTACTGCTTTTAATCCTTACCACAATTCCAGGAGCTTTATTACTACTGAAGGTGTAGCTGAGGCTTCTATCCTCAAAAAAGGCAACTGAGGCTCAGAGGAGGGAGTAAGTTGTTCAAGTCACACAATTAGTAGGTGGTGTAGTAGAAATCTCCTCATTACCAAGCTCTTAATCACAATACTGCATACACACAACTCGCCATAATTTCAACCTCACTTATGAGATTGTCAGAACTCCTTCCCCAAACAAGAATAACCCTAGCCATAAGAAAGCACTGTTGTTTCTTTTGCCAAAAGTATTCTCTACCTTATTGAAATTCCTGTAAAATATTAAATCCATGTACTCAGACATCATTCATTTGGGGTAAAAAATTATACAGCTGTACACAGCATTTCAACCCTAACTACAACACTGAAAAATCTCTGCCATTGGACCAAACCACTGTGGGATAAGTTAGAGAGAATTTCATTTCACACACCGAGTCAGAGTTCATTTTATTAAGCTGCTTTTGGTAGGAATGGGGTTCTGTCTAAAGAATAAAAGGGTCAGCATATTACAAAATACCATTTACACAAGATGTACATCAGATTAAATGAAGAAACAGTAGGAAAATACAGAAATGGTATTACTTGGCTTCATCTCTAACTCAGTCTTGGTAGGATTGGCCAGCAGGTCACTGGAACTGCGAATAGCAACAATGGGGACTCGTAAATTCCTTGACTGACCACGTAACCCACAGGAATCCATATATTATTTGGCAAATCCTTAAGTCTACCAGTATCTTCAGCAAAGATTCTTCCATTCTCAAAGTGTAACACTTTGTCACAACAAGTATGTTCCTCTATTTATTCTTGTTACAGAACATAAATAGCAAAGGGTTATATATATATTTTTTTTTTTGAAGATGAAGAGTAACTTGCACATGGAAGGTCAATAGAGCTGCCAGAAAGCCGTCGATCACAGTGCAAGGGGGTTTGTAGTAGAGCATTAGCGTACGTGGCACGGCCCCTGGTCTCCTCCAGCTGCTGCATTAATAGTTCACGCCTTCCTTCCATATGGAATATTGGTCACAGTATTCATTCATCATATCCATGCTTTTACTTGGAATCTGAAGGTCCTCCCTGGAGCTGCCCTGTTTCTTTTTCATCTCACCATGACTAAAGAAGCTAAGGTGTGGGCATTATAACCTACAAGTGATCCCAAGGGAATAGGCTGTCATTTATGTGTTCCTCCCAGAACTGAACAAAAGAGAGAAAGCATGTGGGTTCACCCACCCATTGTCATCATAAATCCGTCCCAGCTCCATTTCAAAGGTCTCAGGGTTTCAGCAGAACATCTAACATGAAATGAATATATACATTCAAAGAGCTGGCATCTTGTATCACACAGGAGAAGGGAGAACACCCATTGTTACAGGCTGCAGAGCCAACTGAAGAAGAACACAATAAAGAATGCCATAGGTCCTCAGCCCAGAAAGATGACTCTCATCATTATCCTACAGGGGGGAAAAAGTGATGGTCCCCCGGAGTTACAGAGGGCTGTCGAGTTTTTGAAGTGTCGCTACCTAAGTAACTACAGAACTGTCCCTGAGCAGTTTAATAATTTTAGGGAATGTGTCCTCTGCCCAGCCCTAGAGTCAGAGAAGCCAGCAATGCAAAGTATTAATAATTATTTCACTTCTCTGAGCCTCAGTTTCTTTATCTGTAAGAGAGAGATAATCAGGCCTCTTATTGCATGATAGTGAGGATCAAACATAGTGGGGTAGGTTATCAATGGCAACCGTGTGTGTAGAGACTGGACATTTCCCCACTCGGACAGGTGGCCCTCATTAGGTCTGGTTTTGCAGACAATAAATAGGCTGCTGTCTCAAGGGTATGATTTACAAGCTCTTCAAAGCTCTGAAACCCTGAGGTCTCATCTGATGTACCTATCCCAGTGATGTTCTACCATTATTAGAATCATGGCACCTTGGGGAGACTAGTAAGGAGGGCAAGGGGCATTGTTTTCAGAAGCCACTGTGATGAAGCACATGGGCAAAGAACCATGATTTGGAAATTAGAACTTTTGGATTCGTCGCCTCCACACTGTCATTGCTTCAGAAGTGTTTCTCCAACTCAAAGTATAGATTCTGATTCAACAGAACTGGGTGGGGCCTGAGATTTTGCATGTTTCACAAACACCCATGCGATGTCAGTGCTGCTCATTCATGGACCAAGCTTTGAGTGGCAAGACCCTGTATGACCTTGAATGGGCAAATCATTTATTTTCTCTGGGCCTCAGTTTCTTCACTTCTATGGAATAGAGGTAATCAGTGAAATGTGCTTTGTCATGCTCTTTGGGAATCAAATGGGGCATTCTTGGGGATCTGCTGACTAAGACTTAGAATGCAATCTATCTCCTTTGGGCAGACAGTTAGAGGGCAGGGAAATTTTTATAAGGGGTAGGGGTAAACAATGACAACAGAGGTCCAGGGTGCTAGGGGCGCTCTAGATGTTGCTAACTCCCAAGCCAGGGAAAGGAGGCACCTGATGCTGGCAAATGAAAGCTGCAAGTCTAGGTGTGGTTCTAACTGCAGAAGAGAGAAGGGTTCTTTACAAATTATGTGTGTATTGCAGCGCCTGAATGGGGGAGAGACTTTTATTTCATATCTTAGATTTTTTAAACACATTAAAACAAGAAATATGTCACTGTATAATGCATTTGTTCACATTAATTAATTCATTCCCTTGGCAAAAAAATTGTTAAGCATCTATGATGTGTCAGACCCTGAAGATACAGACACTCATTGCCCTGTACTCACAGAACTTAACACTAGCTTTCATGGTATATCATTAAAAAGAGATCTATAGAACAAACAATATAGAAAATCTTTTTAAAGTTCATATGTGTATCAGTTGATCCAGCTGCCATAAAATATACCATAGACTGGGTGGCTCAAACAGAAATGTATGTTCTCACGGTGCTGGCAGGGTTGATTTCTAGTGAGGCCTCGGTCCTTGGCTTGCAGATGGCTGCCTTCTCCCTATGTTCTCACGTGGCCTCTGTGTGTATATCTCTGGTATCTTTTCTTCTTCTTAGAAGGACAGCAGTCATATTGGATTAGGGCCCCACCCTTATGACCTAATTGAACTTTAATTACCTTTTTAAAGGCCCTATCACAAATACAGTCACACTGGACTTCAACATTTGAATTCAGGGAGAATATAATTCAGTACATAATAATATCCATGTCTGGTGTTGACTTGGATTAATATCCAGCTCTGTGCCTTATCAGCTATGTAGCTTTGTTCAAGATACTTAACCTCTCTGAAGTTCAGTTTCCTCTTCTGTAAAAGTGACTAAGTAGTACATTTATTAAGCTGTCATGGAAAATAAATTGGGTAATGTTTGTAAAGTGTTTAACACAGAGTCCAGCACTCATTAGGTGCCCCATTCTGCCCCCTATGTCTTTCTTTAGATGCTGACCAAAGATATTTATTTTTTGCTTTCTTTGGGTAATAAATTTGACTTTACTAACATTTGCCCTGAATCTACTAATAAATTAGGATTTCCCCTCTCTGAATCTGTCCTACTCTCACACTGTTCTCAGATAGAAGGTATCTACTGGAAACTTCAACTCTAGCTATAAGAGTGGAAGTTGGATGAAAAAAAAAATACTGATTAAGCTTCTCAAATACCTCATAAGTGGAAAAAAATAATTATTCTGTTTCCCTAAACAAATAAGAAATTTGGTTTGCAGGCACCCTTATACATACTATATAAAGCTTAAAACTGAATAAGCGATGTAGAAAAACTAAAACTAAAATTTCTCAGAAATTAAATTAAATCAAACTAAAATGATTTCAGTGATTTAAAAAATATTCAGTAATTTCTAAGTTACCAAATCAAGATGCTGTATGCACAAATATCTGTTCCACAATATACAATTCATTTAAGAAATATGCTTTACCTAATGTGATATAAAAGTTGAAGAGATTTCATTTCTTTTACAGTTCAACTTTTATACAACATGGTTAAAATGGCCCCAAATCAGTACTGTGATGAAAAACCGGTTTCTTTGTTGAGTCTGGTGTCTGTCAGGAGGTTTCTAGGGGCATCTGATCATTATTTAAGTTTAAACTCAATTATTCAGATATGCCCCATAGCCGTAGCGGCGGGATAGCCTAGAAGCAAGAGCTTACTAAACCACTTAGTACTAACTGAGCAGTTTTGGTTCCCAACTTTCAGGGTGAAATATTCAAGGCATCCGAGGAAGAATCGTGCACCATGTGAGCCATGCACAGAGCATGTGAAGCCTGTTCTGTTAACAGGCACAATAGTATTACATTTAACTCTGGGAATATTTCCGAAAGGAATCAACAAGCTGGGCTTAGATTCTACAAAGGAGCCTGTGCCTAAATTCCTTTTCGTTTAAGTCATTCTGTTTCCCTTTTAAATACTTTCACATCCACTTTCAGTACAGGTAGCTTAATTTCTATCATGTGTAGCTTTTGAGAGCATTAGCTTTGTTTCGGGTGCCAATGATTGAGTTATGCTGGATGTGCTTGGAAAAGGCCCACATTCATTCAGGAAACTCTATTTGAACTAGATCCATATGTAGCTTAAAAAAAAAAAAAAAAAAGTAGCTTTCTGATTGGAGATAGTTTCTGGCTTCCAGCATTATCACATATGATTTTGTTTTTGATGTGCTATGGAATAGAAAGTAAGGTTGGAACCAAAACTTTGGGA
Source organism: Rhinolophus sinicus (assembly GCF_036562045.2). NCBI lineage: Eukaryota > Metazoa > Chordata > Mammalia > Chiroptera > Rhinolophidae > Rhinolophus > Rhinolophus sinicus. The sequence continues at coordinate 96,757,011 of NC_133758.1, forward strand.
TGATTTCTTTCATAGGTTACATTTACTGAGCACTTACTACTTCACCATTGTGTTGTACTATGTTAAGTACTTTACATCAATTGACTAATTTAATGCTAATAATAATCTTATGAGGAAGGTAAATATTATCTCCGTTTTTCTTAAGGTTTGGAGTAGTTAATGAACTTGCCTAAGTTTGCTCGGCTTGTAAGTGGAAGAGGTAGTTTTCAAGGTCTGTAAGTCTCAAGTGAACAAAAATAAATAAGGTGTTATTGCACTAAAGGTTGATGACACCTTGCCAAGGCTACCAGCCAAAGGATTGGGGTAAAGTGGAGGAAACTTTGTTCAAAGATTGGTTACTTGGGATACCTATTCTGAAGTTTATCAGGAAGCCTGACAACTTCTCTAAGTGCGGGGTTGGAGAAACTATTGATGTACTACTTAGACAAATTATTAGTAGTCATTGTCTCTTGGTACAACTCCTTTTGAGAAGGCTAATTTATTAACAAAACTCTTAACACATCCTAATTTTACCTCTAGCTTCACCTTTCTTTTTTTCCCCTTTCTTACCCAAATAGAGTTCTTTCTTTGTATAATTTGGAAGGAAAGTACTTTCTCTAGGAAATTAATGCTCTCAAATTATGGTGTGGTGATGCAGAGATTTTGTTTGTTCATGTTTCATTTCCTATTGTAAAGCAATACTTTGTAAAATACTTTGTAAAACAGAATTACTAAAAATGAGATACAAAACCATATACAATAAAAAACTCAATTATTTTAATTAGATTCAACAGGTAAAAAATTATTCTAAACAGATTGCTATGAAAGTTTGCTTGTGTTTATCTTGCTTGTCTTTATCTGTGGATGGGAAACCCTGTGGACACTTTGAATAGCGGGTTCTGGACTAGTGGTTCTTGATGTGGTTACATTTAAGTATGTCATCTTGTTAGTTTTATATTTGTGCCATGGGGGGGGTTGTTTGGTTGGATGGTTGGTTTTTCCATTTTATCTTTTTCTGCTTCTTTTGGATTGAATATTTTAAAAAATTATTTCATTTGTTTCCACTATTGTCTTATTAGTGGTACCTCTTTATTTTTTTAGTGGTTTCTCTAACATTTACACTATTCAATACTTATCACTGTCTGCCTTCAAGTAATGCTATACTGCTTCATGTGTAAGAATCTTACAGCAATTTATTTGAAGTCTTCTGTCTTTTTGTGGTCAGACATTTGACTTTTACATGTACCATAAACCCCACAACAAATTTTTATTATTTTTGCTTTTAGGCAGTCAATTATCTTTTTAAAGGGAATGAAAATAAGAAAAAAGTCACTATACATGTCTTCATTATTGTCATTTGTAGCACTCTTCCTTTCTTTGTATCAATCCAAGTTTCTGTCTGGTATTATACTGTTTTTCCTAAATGATTTCCTTTACTGGTTTTTTTTGTTTGTTTTTTGTAACTCAGGTTTGATGGCAATACAATAAATAGCACAGCTATTATTTTTCGGAAAAATCTTTATTTTTGTCTCAAAGTAATTTTTAAAAGGTATTTTTACTAATATAGAATTCAGGGATGTCTTTTTCAGGGATGTCTATTTTTTTTTTTCTTTGCTAACTTTAAAAATGCCATTCCGTTGTCTTCTAGCTTGAATCGTTTCTACTAAGGAATCTGCTACCTTCCTGTCTTTGTTCAGCTTTATGTAATGTGTCTCTTGCTCTGACTGCCTTTAAGAATTTTTGTTGAGTTTAAGGAGTTTGACTGTAACATATCTTGATATGGTTTTCTCATTTGTGTAATTAATCTTTGGGGTTTTTTTCTAGTTGGGCTTTGAATATTTTAGATCTGTTGTTTCACTATTTTTGAGAAATTCTCAGTCATTGTCTCTTAAATATTTCTTCTGCCTTCTTTTCTCTCTTTCCTCCTTTCAAGAATCCAGTGAAAGTGTTAGACAACAGGTTATTTGATTGCCTGTGACCTCAGCTCCCGAATGGCCCCCCAGTAATGTTTATTCAGCATTTTTCTTATTATTAGAGGGAGTACATTATTCTTTGCAGCTGTCTATGCCCTAAACAGTGGAGCATATTTAGAACAATTGTTCTTAACTTGTGTTCACAAACTGCTAGAGGGCTGTGAAGTTATTAATTACAAGATGCCCATGAATTCATATGCACACCCAAAATTGTCCATGGACTGAATACTACATGTTACATCTTAAAAATATGGGACTACATTTTCAAATGCATGTAGGTATTGCTGCAATTAATATACTTCAAATGGATTTAAAAATCATTGCTGAATTCATTATGATTTTCACCACTATATATTTTCTCAAATAACAAATTTTTATAGTGCCATGAAATTCTCTGCAGTGCTGTGAGTATTTTTTGACTTTGGTTTGAGATGTTAACCTGAGCATCCTTGCTCTAGCGTTCCCCTCAGGCGTGGGCTAGAATCCTTTAGGATAAGACTAACTCTTCTTAAGTTAGGCTGTTTATTATTGTAGTTACTCTGAGACACTTTTTGCCCTTTCCTGCTTTAGAATTTTTAAACTTTGTGTAAAAATAAGTCACTACTGGACAACAGAAGTTACACCCTGGAAGCCCAGGAGCCATCTTGAAGAAACATAGGTTTCATTTGAACTTGGCTGAACATTTTTTTTTAAATGAATTCTCAATATTTACGATTGAAAAATTGCACCTAGCGCCCCACCTCATTTTCTTTACCATATATTACAGCCCTATTGCCAGTTGGACTTCTGGAGTCATTTGAACCTACAACTACTATTTTAGCCCTAACCTGTACCAGGTCTCTCCAAGGTTTTTCTCACTTTGTCTCTGTTCATAGACTCTTTGTCTACTTTGGTCATCAATCCCTTTAACACCAAGAAAATTCTTTACACCCTAGTTAACAGTAAGTTATACCTTCTACAGATCTGAGGGAATATTTAAGGAGATTGCTATTGTTATTGCTGTTTTTTAAACCATAAATTATATGCCAATGTATATTATCCAGTGACATACCTAACTTTGGATGATTAACTTACTTGGAACTCAGATTATTTTTTGTAGTGTGTGTCATACTTTTATTTTGCCATCTATTTTTATGTGGCCATTCTCAGAGTAAATAAAAAATCCCAAAACACTGAAGACCATCGGGTGATAACCCAAAAGTTTATCAGAAGCACAGAGGCTTCTGAATAAGAGGCAGCAGGTGAGAGGGCACTCAGGAAACGTCTTCATTTCTTACAAAATCCAGATCACACATCTGTGGTCATTTAATTTCATGCCCCTAATTCACAATGGAGCAAATAAACTGTGAAAACAATGGCTTTTGAAATATCGTACCCACCTCTCAGATGCTCAGAATCTGTTTCAAAGGAAGTGAACATTTGGAAGGGTGGATATACTCAGAATGTCACTTACGTGTTTCCACTTAACAAAATAAATCATGGCTACTCAAAGGCAGGAGGCTGTCATGTCCTCCCACCCTTCCCTGTGTGCAGGGACAAACGGAACCCTCTCAGGGACTGCTGTTTCTCAGGGACCTGGCTTTCAATAGGTAGAAATTGTCTCTTTTGTTCCTTCCTTTTTTTTGCTTTTTTTTTTTCCATTTTTCGTATAGATACCAATAATCACACGATGTCCTTGATCTTTTATTTTGCCACCAACATTATATAATTATTTCCTTTTTGAAGTCATTAAAAAAAATTGTAGTCTTGTTCTTTGATGTATTAAGGAAAGATAAGTTGAGATTGGAGGGAAAAAAAAGTGAGAACTATGAAAGGTTTTATTCCTGGCTTTGTCATTAACATCTGTGAAACTTAAGAAACTGAAAAGCGCAGAACAGTTCTTAAAAATAAATTTATATTAGTGTTGATTCTATTCAGTAGACAACATTATTTGGAGAAATTCAAAAAAAAGAACAGTGTTGAAAATAATTATTCTTGGTTGTTTTCCAAATAAAAAGCAAGAGAGACAGCACAACTTTAAAAAATAACAATGAAAATATAAAGTGTTTTTCTCCTTGTTACTTCTCTCTCCTTTCCCCATCTGCACTCTCTGGGCTCTCTCTCTCTCTCTCTGCTTTCTCTTTTTGCTTCTCATTCCTTCTTTCTATTTTCTTTTTAGTATTGCCATGTTCCATAAAGGATTTGAAGCAGCTTTCAAAATAAGCAAATATGTAGTAGTGTGTGTGCGCACGCGCGCGCGTGTGTTTATAAAGTAGGTGTGGTAATCATTCAAAAATGAAAATACAAGGAGCCAGGAATGAACTTAGTCTACCAAGTGTGTGCTGTAGTAACTATTACATTTACTGGAGAAGGGCCGCAAATTTGGCTTTGGAATTTCTAGCAGCCAATATGAAGAAGGAGGCACTGTTATTTGTATGGTTCTCAATATTTCTAGGGCAGGATTTCTCAACCTTAGCATTACTGACATTTTTTGGCCAGGTAATTCTTTGTTATACTCTCCTGTTGCATTGTAAGATGTTTAACAGCTTTTCTGGTGTCCTGCCCAAGAGAAGGCAGGAACACATCTGTCCCCTCCGTGTTGGCTACCAAAAATAGCCTAATAGCCCCCAGGGGACAAAACCATCCCCACTGAGAACCACTGAATGAGAAGAATGGCAAACAAATTACAAACTTGGCAAAAATCCCACTAGTCCAACTAGATACACCTTGTGGCATTTGAATTTTTTGAATATTTTAGAAAATTTTACCCGGTAGAGTTTCAGTCACTTGAAAGATAAAACATTCATATATGTCTCAGATGATTTATTTCATTAGGAAAACTTCATTCTACAAATATGATGTACTAGCATAAAAATCAGTATGGGTAAAGAGCTCCTACTCATTCCTCTGGGTTGTCATTCCAACTCCACTGATTTCCAGCTGAATAACCTCTCTGAGTTTCATATGTAAAACTGCTTACTAATAGCATCTGCGTCAATGGTTGTTATAAAACGTGTGTGAGTTTATATAGGCAAAGAGCTTTGCTCAGTGCCTGGATCTTAATAAGTACTCTGTAATTATGAGGTGATAACTAAAATTAAATTATTATTTGTAAATAATAAAGACAAGAACCTTATAGAGTGGGAGAATATATAATAATAAAACTGAAAATCTGAAATGTCCATATTAGTTTCCTATTACTGTCTTTATTAACTGAATTTCATTCAGCCTTGACTTCGAGTGAATGAAATCACATTTCTTCCATTGGTTAGTCATGTTTGCTTCAGCAGTCCTTCTTAGTTATTATTATCCTTTATTGTCTTTCACTAATAGTAAGAGAGATTGCAACCTGGTGTTCTTCTTTCAGATGCAGTTAATAGTATCTAGTGGCCAGGTGGTAACTAGTGCTTTTTCGGTTCTTACTCTCCCTCATATAACAGTTCTTCCATGTCTCAGGAGAGCAAGCGGCTTCCTAATTATTTTTGGAGCTTCAGATAATGAGTAGTATGAATAATTGCTAGATGTTTCTGAATTGCTGGACTTCCTCCTGTCCCCATCATTCCTGTTATTTTCTTTCTTTTTCTCCTTGTTTGTATGTTTGTTTACTTTTTAGAATCGCTGAGTCCTGCAGGCCTCTGCTAATTATTCTGGGGTTGTCATGTTGCCAGTTGTCCTGCATTCTCTGAGCTCCGTAATGAAGTGGAAACTGTGCCTCTTTCTGCTCTGTTTTTTTCAAATTACTACGAAAGCGTTCTACTTCAATTTCTTTTTTCTTTTCTTTTTTTTCCCCTTTTTTTATTTTTTTTTACAGATTTAAAAATGTACTGCCTATTTCGGTTTTAATTACTTCTCTATCTCTTTATCCTGTTCTACCCCAGTAAATAACATGCGTCTCTGAGAGCATGGGCTAGCAGGATCTCAGTGCCAGACTCTTGCGTTCTCATCAGAATTGCACCTCCTCCTCTGCTGACTAAATCTTCCTTGTGGGCCAAGCTTGTATAATTCTCAGTTCTAAAGCATTTTTCCACCCTGTCTCACCACATTTGCTTGGTTCCTCACACAGGAAGACTTTTTGTGGGACAGCTTCACCTAACATTTCTGATCCCCAGTTTTGGACACATGTTAGGTCCAGACCCTCCTACATATTTATCAAGTGAGTTGAATTTTTGGGGGATTATTTCCAGATTGATAGATTTTAATTCTGGCACTAAAACAAGGCCTCTGTGGACAGTTACTCAGCAGACTACTAAAGCTGCCTTCATGTTTTGTACATTAGTTACGTTGTCAGAGATATTTGGAAGTTGAAAGCATACTGATTTTTAGAATAGTATATAAGGAAAAGCTTGGTAAACATTCCAGATGAATTCTGAGGGGGGCAGTAAGTTGCATGTTTCCACATTAATTCCAAAATACAATTATATATCACTAGCCATGTATGCAGCATATCCTTGGGGACTTCTGCCCAGGATCCTGGCTAGAATATTTTTCCTGTCATCACAGCAGAGTAAATTTCTGACCTTGAAAATGGAACATAAAATTACCAAGGCTCACTCATATGTGTGATAAATATGCTCTTTCTTTTTTCTCTTCATTATGCTAATCATCTCTGCAATTAATAATACGTCAGTCTCTTTGAGCCATAGGTTCCTTTCAGTTTTAAAAGTCTGTCTGTAAGATCAACTTGTGGTTGGACACAGCCTGTTTAGGTAATTGCTCGGTCTCTCAGCTTGCTCTCCCAAGATATCATTAGGGAAGGATAGAGTCCTGATGGGATCCTTGGGTACTCCTGCTGTTCAGGTTTCCATGGCAACCTCATGATTGTTCCTGATTGTTCCTGATCTCCCAGCATTTCAAGCTGAGGTCAGCAGCTGATTTTCTCCCAGTTTCTGATGTCACTGCAAGATGGAGCTTTGTGGGGTTCCCAGGCTCCAGCAGTCTCATCTTGGCTCTCCTTGGTACTGGGGTCACCCTTCAGCTTCTGCTCTGGACTCCACTTGACCCTAACTACACTTAGTTACTCAAGCAGAGGCTCTCCCATGGCATATTTTGGAGGATTAGGGGAACTTGAGGCTTCCATTTGTACCCCACGGGATATCAGAGCATCTTAGGAAAGCTTCAGTCTGACCTTCCATTTAGGTTTCACACTACCTCACAGACTTTTTTATGGGGTGCTTACAGTTTAATTTAGACATGGATTGCAAAAGTCCCAAGTGTAAGTAAATAAGGCTTGCTTATTATTTTGTCAGTTTACCTAACGTAATTTCCTCTTTCTGGGATTTGCTCATTTATCACTCTCTGCTTTCCCTGCTTCTGTTGTACCTCTTTGGTTTGCCTTTGTCCAATTGCTCAGGATCAGGGGGATGGCTTTTAGCTTTTTCTTCCTCTCATTATATCCTATCTATAACCTAGGTCAGCAAGCCCTGTGCCTGGCTGTCATATTTTGAGAGTCTCATCACTGAGCTATCATTGTCTTGATGCTATCACTAACATAGGACTATAATCTGAGACCACCAGGCTTAGTTCTTGGCATGTAAAGGCCTTGGGGAAAAAAATCCTCCCTCACCACTAACTCTGGATTTTGGGGTGCATTGATGGAAAATCCTATTTCGAATGTCAATTTCTTTATATTTCTTTTATATCAATCCTCATCTCCCTTTCAGCTCATGTACCACTGCCTCCTAACGCACGTGCATGTGTACACATCTCTCTCTCCTCTCTCTTTTCACTCTTCTCTCTCCTCTCTCTTTTCTCTCTTCTCCCTCTTCTCTCTCTCCTCTCTCTTCTCTCTCTCCTCTCTCCCCTCTCTTTCTTCCCTCTCCTCTCTCCCCTTCCTCTCTCCAGGCAGAAGAATGAACTGGCGGGCAGGCCAAGGAGGAATAAATGTGGTTCATGGAAATAAAAAACATAAAAGCACATTGACTTATTGACTTTTTTTTTTTGTTCAAATTATAGTAATTCTGGTTTTCAGAATTTGCTTTGCATGTCTTAAGAACTTGGGCAAGGTTTTAGTACCAGCTAGAGTAGTCAGCAGGTTGCTTTCTGTTCCACTGCCATTTCTTTCCCCTTTCCTGGCATAATCTGTTACAATTTACATTATCGCCCATATCCAGAACCAACTCTGTGCCACTCTCTCAATCTTTCTATTAATACCTGCAACTTCCAAATGCTAGAGCACCAGTCTTCTTACAGTTCTAAGCCCGTCTCGTCTCTACTTCTACCATTATTGTATTGCCATCTCTGCTCTTTACCCCTGTTTACATATATTCATCTCAATGGAACCCTTCTTGCTCTTTTTCCTTCCTTTCTAGCCTCTCAGTATCCTACTCCATGCCAGGATTCACTATCAATTTATGGAGTCAACCATCCTCTCTTATCTAGAGTTGTTTCTTACTGTCATGAAGTCTTGCAGCCGTTGAAGTCAGAGCTCTCGTATGAAGGTTTTTTTCTTGATGTTAGCACTAATATAGGGAAAGGTTTTCGGCAATCTCTCCAACCAATAAAAGGAACATAAGGAGAGGAGAAATACTTTTTGCCACTGAAAATGGCAGAAAGTGGATTTAGCAATCTTTTATATCCAAGGAGAGTTCATGAGCCATGTATCTTTTTTGTTGTTGTTAAACCATTGGAGCTGTTATTAGAAAGTAACCCAGCAAATACATATGGGTAGCCTTTGATGGCTAATTTTGGTAGTTAATGGCCCTGAAACACCATTGGAATACAATATCTTGGGAAAATATGCTTATAAATTGACTTATGAACTTTCTGGGGTATAACCTTGCTGTGGACTGAATTGTGCCCCCCCAAAATTCATATGTTGAAGCCCTACCCCAGATATGATTGAATTTTATAAGACTTTTAGAAGGTAATTAAGGTTAAATAAGGTCATAAGGGTAAGGTCTTAATTTGATAAAACTGGTGGCCTAATCAGAAGAGGAAGAGAGACAGATATGTCTCCCTGTACATCACTCACCAAGGAAAGGCCATGTGAGGACATAGAGAGGAGTCAGTCATGTGCAAGCCGGGAAGATAATTGAACCAGAATTTCAAACAGAAACAGAATTGGCTGGCAACCTGATCTTGGGTCTCCAGCCTCCAGAGCTGTGAGAAATACATTTTTGTTGTTTAAGCCACCCGTTCTGTGGTATTTTGTTATGGCAGCTTGATCCAAGACAAACCTGTTAATAAATTCAGAATTGAATACAACTACCCATTTAAAATAGATTGTCGCCACAAACCTTGATCATTATTACTATTTAGTTACAAATGAAACGTACATAGAACATAGGTTGAAGTGGTATTTAGATAAACTGTTTTTCATGTTCAAATATAAGTAAATAAATGTTGGACGATACATCCCATAGAGTCACCATTAAGTCTTTTGGGATTTATTGATTTATTTTATGTTTACTTGCCTTCCCAGTAATTTTAAATTGGATTAAGGAGGACTTTCTGTGGCACCTATAGCTCTGTAATGGTTGAAAATTGGTTAAAAACTATGCAATGCAAGGTAAATGTTGGTTTTTATTTTTCAACTTATGCAACCGTCTTCCACAAAGGTATATCCACATGAAGCTCAAATAACAATTTGTATTCGTGCAGCAAAAAATAAAACTTTCAATTTAGAGGGCACATGATTCGGTTCAAGTGTCCATTTGATGATTCTTGCACTTTTTAGCTGATGATGTTCACCATGGTGGTGTTGACTCTGACTGGCTGGATGTCCTTAGGAAGCAAAGGTCATTTCAGGAATGTGGTAGAAAGACATAGGCTGTTAGGGTCAAAGGTCAGCGTGAGAGTCCGTGGCCCAGCTCAGTAGGTGTTCTAAGCCGCAGTGTGCTCATGCGGTAAACACTTAGTAGGCCTCTACTATGTGCAAGGCTTTACAGAATGCGTGTATTAGCAGCTACATTAGTAGTAGCTAACATTTGCTTGTCACTTATTTAATCCTCACCAAAATCATATGCGGATGGTACTATGAAAATTTGCCATTTCACAAGTAAGGGAACCAAGGCACAGAGGCATTCATTCATTAGTTGCCCACTGTCATTTAGGTTCCAGTGGTAAAACCATAATTTAGTGAAAACTCAGACAGTTTAATTCCACTATGCTGTTGTTGAAAGGATCTTAATTTTCTATTTATTTATGCATTTGTTTATTCTCATTTATTTTTATTTATTCATTGTTCTTGACACAATTTAAGTTGGTAAGTTTTTCATGAGAAAAGGCATGTGAAAATGCTTAAATACTTAGTGCACTGTAAATATGTGTTATTGTTAGTCATTATATTTGTTTCATGTCATTAGTCCTCTTTAATTCTTTTAAAATAAATCTTTATTTTGGGTGGGATTTCCCTTCTTTGACCCATTTGAGAAGTCTTGATATTTGCAGTCACAGAAATTTTACTATTTCATAGCGCTCGAAGTAATTTATGTGTCCTAAAATTAGAGACTTCTATTTGATACTGTTATTTATGTATTATGAAATATTTTATATATAAAAACATGTAACATATATGATGATTATAAACCACTGCCATTGCAGTTTTCTTGTCCTTGTTATATATGTTCTCTTACTGCATGCATGAGAAAGAGTAAACAGCATTTAATAAAGCTGAATCCAAAATATTGGTTCATGCTTTGTTCTCTAGTAAAGAAGCAACCATGTATTTTAATGTCCTCTCCAGTTTTAATAATACCAATTTGCACTAAGATTACTGTACAAAATGTTAAAATTTTAACCTTCTACTTTGGAAATCAAATTGCTCCCTGCAGCTGAACGTTGTGACTGTTTAATGCTGTGAGTGAGTGAGGACCACACACTCCTTCCATTTGCTTGGAGAACCTAACTGTGGTTGCTGCTTCCTACTCACTGACTGCTGCTGCTACCTGCCTGATAATTGTCTTTGGCCCTTTGTAAATCTGCAGCCAGAAAGGTATTCGAATTTTCCCCCTCTAGCACTTGCAAATCCGATTTTTATGTATAGCTAAGTGCTGTTAGTTGTTACTCTATGTACTACGGGGGCCTGGTTTCTAGCAGGCCTGTAAGCACGCCAGATCCTGCCTATGTAATGCTGTTTGTAATGAGAAATCTAAACAGGGAATGGCAGTGAGGCATGGCAGGAATGTGTTTCCATTGGAGAAGTCAGTGTAGAGAAAAAATATAAGCAAAGCTATGTCCAGAAGGCCTTTTCAGCTGGCCAAGACGGAAGACTAATGTTATTGTACATAGGCTGTTACCCTGCCAGCCCTTCCTCACAAATTTGCTTTCTTTCTCTTCCCCTCTCTGCCACTCCCCTCCCCCGTCCTCCCTTCTTTCATCTACTCCTTCTCCTTGTCTTTCTCCCTCTCTTTCTGCGGGCTCTGCTGACTGTTTGCTCAGGTGGACAGTGACACCATTTGGAATGAGCTGCACTCGTCCGGTGCTGCACGCATGGCTGTTGGCTGTGTCATCGAGCTGGCTTCCAAAGTGGCCTCAGGAGAGCTGAAGGTGAGGTCTGGGTTGCATTAAGTGTGGGAAATCCAGAGAAGAAACTGAAACAGAGATGTTGTTGTTTGGGAATTGTGGGGAGTGTGGTGTGGTAATAAAAGGAAAGGGGTGGAGGGAAGAGGGCAGGGAAATGGCCACTAAGGTGTGATAATAACTAGTCTGTAGGTAGGTAGTAGCTGATCCTGCTCGAAGGGCCTTCCTCTCTTTGGGGGAACTCTGCGGTCAAGCCACACTGGTGTGTTTTTAAGAGTATAGAAATAGTGAGTAAAAGCTATGGTCCAGGTTAAAAATACTCAGTACATACATATCTGTCATGCCCTCCTGGGATTCTCTTTTGAAGCGATTTAAAAAATATGATTACTGAGTACTATGTATAAGCTCAGAATACCACCCAGAGAGAAGGGGGGATGGGGGAGAAAGGTAAATACCAGACGGGAAGGATTGGGAGGAAGAAGGAAATTGTTGATTAGAAGGGTAATGATCCAGAGTATGTTTTTCCACGAAAGAACTTCAAAAATGAGCTACGCTTTATTGTTCTTTTCTTTTTACGGTCTCTTCTTTTCTACATCACATGAAAAGAACAATGTCCAAATCCAAAGTTTCCCAGTCTAAACAATTTATAAAAGCCAGAGACCTGATAGATGATGACATTTTATTTGATATTTTAACAGTGCTATTTAAAGGTATGCCATGTGCATCTTGAGACTATTTGCCTAGTAAATTTTCTTGGTGCTAACGTGGCTTTTTAATGTAGTAGTTTGCACACTTCATAATGAAATCTGGGTGGTTATTGATTTGGTATTGTTAGCAGTTGTTGAGCTGAAGGGAAATATATCATGATCAACAGCACAGACACTGTGAGTTTTGTTAATCTAAAATAGAGTCTAATGAGGATTATTTTTCTTTATGTCTAATGAATCTTTATTCAGTTACACCTGCCTGTTCTATTTGTGATTAAACATGCAGGTTAAGAATGTGTACTTTATAATGTATTGTCTATCCCTGAAGTTGTTGCTGTAACTCTTTAAGAAGTCAGAATCTACAGAAATATAATTTGGGTAAAGTGGGCTAGATATAAAATACATATATACAGAGGGTGCCAAAAAATGTATACATACTGGGGGTGCCAAAAACATGTATACAAGTGGACACTTTGGTCAACGTTGCTCAAGCAGTGGTTTGCCTAATTAAAAGTGTCTGGACACTAATGGTAACCACTTTGAGCACCTCTTGTAATTGCAGACGTCAAACGTGACGTATTCATCTTTTGTTATCGGTATGTATTGAGTATACCAATTTTAATACAGTTTTTTTCCTTTCCTAAAATATTGAGTGTGCCAAAAAAATGAAAGGAAAACTGTATTAAAATTGTAATAATATATACTGATAACAAAAGATGAATGCAAGTTGTATGTATATATATTTTTTGGCATCCCTGGCTTATGCCTTATGTGCAGATGACATTATTAGCATCAAGACATTAATTACTCATCTCCGGATTTATGGGACCGTTAATGTGTTTACTACTCAGTCTTTACCTTTGGTAATGAGCTATTGTAAAGAGAAAAGGACTCAGCCTTATGGAGAGGTTTTGGCTGCCTCCCCATAGTTCCTGAACAATAATTCTTTCTTTTGGAGTATGTCACTTGTAGCACTGGAATAAATTGACTTTTTTAAAGAATAATGTTTGAGGGTTCATTTTCAAAAGAATTCAAATGACAGACAATAGCCAGGCCACAGTATTACAGTATTTTTTTAAAACTGTGCTGGCATCAACCCACTTCATAACAAAGAATAATGAGTATGTTAGCATTCACAATTTCTAATGTTTTTGGTTTTGTGGAAATTTAATCAATAATTCAGAAACCTTCTCAAGTAGCATGCCCACATATTATTCAAAATCATCATCATTATTAGCCTCACAGAATGTAGACTTGCCAAATGTGTGTATGAAGAGTGTTGAATGAAAACCTAATTCTGATGTTTAGGAGGTAGTCATTTAAAATAGCCAATTACAAACAAAGTGTCTATAACATATAATTTGGACATGCTGATCTCCAGCTGTACTAACATTGGCTATTTATGTTAAGAACAGGATTCGTACAAATGGTTTTTACTCCCCTTTGTTGAGAAATCAACAGGTATGGTTGGTTAAAAAAAGAAGAGAAGAATAGAGAAAAAGAGCCGGCTTAAGAGTCAAGAAATCTTAGTCCAGGCTCTGCCACTTAAATTCTATGTCATTTGTGGCATATCACTTAACTTTTCTGGGCCCCAGTTTCTTGTTCTGTAGGATCAGCAGGGTGGAATTGATCGTGTTAAAAGTCATGCATGGTGCAGACATTCTGAGCTATTTGAAAATGAAAAGTGGATCTGATTCTCAATAATACACTCTATGGCACACCAAATAGTAGATATTCCAAAATTAATTTCTACTTACTTGGGTGAGTATTCCGATTTTGCAGCTGGTTTATCTTTCTGATTGTTAAGCCTAAAGTAAAAGCCCAAGACAGGCAAGATCTCAACAAAGACACCGATGCTCACAGGCTAAGAGACCGAACCCTGCAGTTGCTAATAATTTGAAGTCACCTATGAGAATGCCATTTGGGAAAGGTAGCGGTTACAAATGATTTGTGGCCACAGTGAAGAACTGAGGTATAGAGCCATGTTTAGGGACCTCTAGCTAATCAAAAATAGTACTCAGTGTCTACCTGTCCCAGACTCCAGTATAACCTGCTGGATAAAAGCATTAACTCTCTGTGGAATCACTTCATTCAGATCTAGGAATAAAATAGGGAAGCTTATTTGAGGACATTGGTAAGTTATTCTCTAATAAGAAATGTAACATGAGAAACCTTTAGTGTTTCATTTATCATGTTCTGCATCTGCATTCAGTTCTCACATGCCTCCATTCTCCTGGTAAATCAATAACTTAATGAAACAACATTGGCATATTATAACACTGCATTTTGTGAGATTATACTAATTTAGCTCGGAAAATAGATAATTAAGAGCTGTATTTCAAATAGGGTGGGCTTAGATGGAATGCTAAACTGAGACATGAGAAATAGGTCATAGAGGGAGGTGACAGAACTCAGAAGATGCGGACCTAGAGATAAGAAATGGGCACAAAAAAGGAAAATGCCAAAGACAAATTTGATTACCTGGAATTTGTGCTTGATGCTGAACTTGATCGTGACCGCTTCCCTAACTTTTGACTTTTCTTCACCTGAGGGTACTGATGGACTGAAGAATTAGAATGAACCAGGCACAGGGAGTGGGTCTCATGTTGATGCTTAAATAGACCCTGTGCGGCAAACTAAGACAGTGAATTAGTGTCTTTTTGGTACAGAATGGACATGCTCAATGGAGTTCAGTAAAAATTATGGGGGCTTTCAAGTTTTCTAGGTTTGCAACAAGGTATTTTTTAAAAACCCACACAAGTGGAAATTTCTCAAATATACAGATGCCCAAATGGGCTATTTCTCAGATTGTATTTCTAAGGAACACACATATTCTGAAAATGCTGAAATGTTTCGTGTGTTGGAAACAATAATTGGAAGAATAGTTATCTCAAAATAGTTTTATTATTCTACAGTACCTTTTTAAAACTTTGTGTAGAAATAGAAATATCTCTAAAAGACAAACCTTTTTTTCAAGTTATAAATGGTTCAATAGTTGGTTCAAAATATGGTGCAAAATATCATGCTGTATACCTTAAATACCATGTTTCCCTGAAAATAAGACCTAACCGGACCATCAGCTCTAATGCATCTTTTGGAGCAAAAATTAATATAAGACCCAGTCTTATTTTAATATAATATAAGACTGGGTAAAATATAATATAATATAATATAACGTAACATAACATATTATATAATACCGGGTTGTATATAATATAATATAAATCCCGGTCTTACTTTAATATAACATAAAACCAGGTATAATATAATATAATATAATATAATATAATATAATATAATATAATATAATTTAATACCAGGTCTTACATTAATTTTTGCTCTAAAAGACACATTAGAGCTGATGGTCCGTCAAGGTCTTATTTTTGGGGAAACACAGTGATACCTGCTATTGAGTACCTTCTACAAACTGATTAGTTTACTTGTAATTTACCATTATTCTCACAGTGGCCTTTGAAGTAAGTACCACCAATAGGATACAGACTCAGAGACATCAAGTAACTTTTTAAATTCCTGCACACGGTTTAATAAATGGCAAAGCCTATACAGGAAACCCAGACATTTTCTTAAAGGGCCTGTGAAAAGACTCACTTGCTTGCAAGCACTCACCGTGGGCTCTGACAGGGACCAGTAGCATGGGGGGTGTTGGAGATATACAGGGAGACACTGAGTTGTGTGGCTTCAGAACAAGGACTAGAGGAAGAGTTGCCATTTTCCCTATGTGGGGTCCCTTTCCTGTGCAGTGGGCAGGCAGGTACCATCTTTTCTGTATTGAGCCCCCCGTCATGCTCAATAGGCAAATTTGAACTTGATTTGGTCTGGTGAGCTCGCTTACTTCACCATGGTGACTCCCTGAGACACTGCCACATCCAACTCCTTACCACAGGAGGCTTTATCAGTGGTTGAATCTTGTAGGAGCTGGCAGGTAGCAGCAGGCCTCGGACTGTCCTGTCTTTTTGCGGAGCTACCCTAGACCTGGTCCTGGTGGCATCCATCCTCAGTTCATATTGTGGCCTTTTCCACATGCTCCCAGGTCCAGCACAAGTAGCAGCCAGCTGTGTGTTGCTTTGTAGCTCCTACCAGGTAAGTCCCTGGTTAGTCATAGGCAGTGGCTGACCTTGGCCTGCGCCAGAGCTCTTACCAGGAGACCCCAGAAACAATACACCTGAAGATTGGCTTCAGACCACAGCAGAGCACACCCAGTTAGCCCCACCAGTGGCACACCTGAAGGGTGGTCTCAACAGGCACCAGAACCAGCTGAGATGAATCCCGCTCCATGGGCTAAGCCCCCCGCACAGCAGCCCATAAGCTGTGGACATGGCCAAATCCCACAGTCAGTCAGCCTGAGTGAGGATCAATCCCAACTGCTGACATGCCAATAACAATCAAGGCTCAACTATAACAGGAAGGCACACACAACCCACACAAGGGACCCTCCTGGAGCGCCTAGTACAGGTGACAAAGGAGACTTGCCACTGGGCACCACAGGGCACCTACTACCACATAAGAGCACCTGGCAAGACTAGAAAACATAGAAGATCCGCCTAATATATAGAAACAAACACACAGAGGCAGCCAAAATGAGAAAACAAAGAAATTCATCCCAAATGAAAGAACAGGAGAAAAAAAATCCAGAAAAAGAACTAAACGAAATGGAGGCAAGCAACCTACCAAAGGCAGAGTTCAAAACACCAGTTATAAGGATAGTCAAGGAACTTAGAACTTCAACAAAGAGATTACAAACATGAAAAGGACATAGAAACCATCAAAATAGCCAGTCAGAGATGAAGAATACAATAACTGAAATGAAGAATGCTCTAGAAGGAATCACCAGCAGACTAAATGAAGTAGAGGCTCGAATCAGTGATTTGGAAGACAAGGTAGCAGAAAACACCCAGTCAGAGGAGCAAAAAGAAAAAAGAATTTAAAAAAATGAGGATAGTTTAAGGGTCCGCTAGGATAACATCAAGCATAACAACATTCACATCATAGGGGCACCAGAAGGAGATGAGAAAGAGCAAGGAATTGAAAACCTGTTGTAAGAAATAATGATGGAAAACTTCCCTAACCTGGTGAAATAAGTAGATGTAGAAGCCTAGGAACTGCAGAAAGACCCAAATAAGTTGAATCCAAACAGGCCCACACCAAGACACATTATAATTAAAATAGCAAAGGTTAAAGACAAAGAGAATCCTAAAGGCAGGAAGAAAAAGGCAACTAGTTACTTACAAGGGAACTCCCATAAGTCTGTCAGCTGATTTTTCAACAGAAACTTTACAGACCAGAGGGGATTGGCAATAAATATTGAAAGTGATGAAATGCAAGGACCTACAACCTAGGGCACTCCACCCAGCAAGGCTATCATTTAAAATTGAAGGAGAGACATAGAGCTTCCTAGACAAGAACAAGCTAAAGAAGTTCATCACCACCAAACCAGTATTACAAGAAAACTTAGAGGGACTTCTTTAGACTAAATAAATAAATAATAAATAAAAATTTAGCAATAAAAATAAATAATATGAATAATAAAATGGCAATAACTACTTATCTATCAATTACTTTCAATGTAAATGAATTAAATGCTCCAATCAAAACCATAGGATGGCTGAATGGATAAGAAAACAAAATTCTTACATACACTGCCTATAAGAGACTCACTTCAGATCAAAAGATAACACAAAATGCTACTTCAAAGGGATATATGCATCCAAATATTCATTGCAACCTGGGTTTCCGTTGATGGATGAATGAATAAAGAGGAGTTCATACATATATATGATGGACTATTGCTCGGCTATGGAAGGGACTGGGTTCTTACCATCTGCGACGGCAAGGATGGACCTGGAGGGTGTTGTGCTGAGTGGAATATGTCACACAGCGAAAAACAGATGCAATGCGATTTTGCTTACATACGGAATCTGAAGAACAAAAAAAACAAACAAAACAGAAACAAACTCATAGATACAGAGAACATTTTGATGCTTGCCAGATGGGAGGGAGGTTGAAGGGTGGGTAAAAAAGTAGAAGGGATTAAGAAGTACAAACTGGTTGTTACAAAATAGTCATGGGGGTGTAGGGTATAGCACAAGGAATACAGTCAATAATATTGTGATAACTATGGTACCAATGGGTACTAGATTTATTGGGGTGATAGATGGGAGGGGTGTTGGAGACAGAGTGAAAAAGGTGAAGGGATTAAGAAGTACAAATTGGTATTTACAAAATAGTCGTGGGGATGTAAAGTAAAGCATAGAGAATATAGTGAATAATATGGTAATAAATATATATGGTGTCAGATGGGTACTGGACTAGTCAGGGGGATTGCTTCTTACATTATACACATTTCTAACCACTATGCTGTATACCTGAAATTAGTATAAAATAATATTGAATGTGAACTTTAAAAATTTAAAAAGAGCAGATAAAGGTAAAGGGCAATAAAAGGTCCAACTTTCCAGGTAAGTCATGGGGATGTAATGTATGGGGAATATAGTCAAAAATATTGTGATAGCGTGGTACAGTGTCAGATGGTTGCTAGACTTACCATGGTGATCCGTTCCTCAGGTATATACATGTTGAATAGCTATGACATACACCTGAAACTGATACAATGTTATATGTTGGCTATATTTTTAATAAACATAAATAAATGTCAAAGCCTGTAGCAATCTTATGTTCTCTTTCAACTATTCTAGAAGTAATTTGTAAAGGTAGCACAAATATGTAAGAGAAAAAGTGTGAAAGCAACCTCTTTCAAATGGTCTATATTCCATCTTTTCTATTACTAGAAAACATTTAATACATACAAAAAAGACAAGAGGTGACATTAATAACTTACAAAGCATAATAATAAAATAAATACCTATGAACACTCCCTCCAACTGAAGAAATAGTACTTTGCTAACATTAATTAAAGTTCTGTCCATATTTATCTCTTTCCTATCTTTTTGACCCAGGAGTAATCATTTACCTATTGCCTTTTAAAATCATCCCCTTCCCTTTATTTAATAGTTTTAATCATATATTTCAGACCTTTATAAAACCTGAATCTTATTGAATGTATTATTCGTCAAATTTCTTTCCCCCCACTTAAAATCATGTTATATGGATTTATCCACATGAATTTATATAGCTGTAATCCATGCATTTTCATTGCTATAAAGTATTCCCTGGTAGTACTTTATAATTTGTTTATTCATTCTTCTGTGGAACATTTTAGTTGTTTCCAGGTTTTCACTCTTTTGAACAATGCTGCTGTGAACACTCTTGAATATGCATGTTCTTTCCCTGTGGCATAACTATGAATAAACTGGCAAGCTCCTAGGCTAGAAACATAATACATTTCGGTAAGTAATGCAAAGTAGAATTCCAAATTCATTTTGCCACAAAGACATCAGCAAAAATGGCAATTTAAACCTCTGAAAATTCTTTTCTTTATAAAATTAATGACAAAAGTGGCAAACATTTGTCAGGATAAATTTTTTAACTCTGGGAATTAACCAAAAGCTTGCAACAACTCAAGAAGCATGTATTCAAAACAAAACCGGCTGAATCTTGGTAGAAACAGTGAGCTTTGTGGTGTTTCAATTCACCCTTTTCTCATCTTACCCTTTCTAGTTCCACACTAGCCTGAAGAACTAGCAGCCTACATTCTCACTGAACCCTAAGAACTTAGCAGTCTCCAGGGGGGCAGCATGAGTTTGGAGCATCTTCAAAGCCTCATTTGCAGTGAACTGCCATTATTTGTCCTTTCTGGTGCTTCAGCACAACACCCCACTTGCAAGACTGTCTTTATTTGACCTAACTTAGAGTTCACCAAACATGAAAAGCCTTTTCCCCCAGAAGCATTTGTTGAAAAAAATTAAAGGCAACTGATTAGCTTCGTGGCTGCCTGAAGTACTGAATAACAGTGGGGAAAACAGTAGACTAACCAAAAGCTTCAAAGGGAAAACTGCAGAATGAGATGTGCATAAGATGTGGGGTTATGAAATGCCCCATCAGATTTCTAAGGCCCCATGTGTGATAGGGTTGATGTGTTAACACTAGGACAGACCAGAGTAGGCCCTAAGCTCTCATCTCACTTAGTTTGAGGTTCTGCTCAAATGGAAGTGAAAGCCAACGTGGAGTTGTCAGCTGCCTGGCTGAATATTGAAAATGTGCCCAAACTCTCCCTCCTCCTCCCCCTCCCCCTCCCCCTCCCCCTCCCCTCCCCTCCCCTCCCCTCCCCTTCCCCTCCCTCTCCTCCTCCCTCTCCCCCTCCCTCCCTCCCTCTCTCCCTCCCTCCTTTGAAAAAGGCTACGGACTATTGATTCCAGGCATTTAAGGAAATCTCTGTCCAGTCATTAACTGACCACTAAATTAACCAAGCAAATACTTCTGTGTCATAGTCAACATAGAATACCAACTTTATAGAATTAGTTCAGAAAAGCCAATAAACAAACAAAACAACAGCAAACCCTGGGAAGGGGTGAAAATCTGATTTCCAAAATGGCCATCTTGTATTATTTAAAATGCTCAGTTTTCAATATAAAATTATCAGACGTGCAAAAAAAACACATGAATCCACATGAAAAAATAAAAAGCACCAGTAAAATTAACTATATAAATAAACATAAATGTACTACAATTGTATTTTTTTGTTTGTAACTCTTTTTTTGCTCTCAGATGAAAAGATAACTTCATCAAACAATAACCATGAATCTGTGTTGATGGCACACAGTGCATACAGAATTAATTTTTAGGACGATAACTGCACAAAGGAGGGCATTAGGAGTGGAGTTATATAACAGCACACGATGTTTTTTGGATGCTGTTGATATTTGGTTCATGTTTGAGCTAGATTGTTGAAAGTTAAGGTGTTAATTATAATCCACTGAGCAACCAGTAAGAAAATAACTAAAAAATAAAAGAAATGACAAGGAAATAGAATGGTACACTAGAGAATATCTATTTAAATTAAAAGAAGGTAGTAATGGAGGAATAGAGGAACAACAACAACAACAAAAGATGACACATAGAGAAAAAATACCAGTCATTGTGCCAGTTTCAAACTGCCCCCAAGTAGCACATAAAAATTCCGTCCTCTTCATTCTTGCCTATGTGTACCATTTTTTGATTTTTTAAAATGTTTGCCAATCTTGTGGGTGTAAAATGCCCACTTATAACAAACATCTGTTGTCAGATATAGATAAGTTTGTTATATCGTTCTTAAACCTTTTATTAATATTTAATAATTGTCACAAGTAAAATTTTCCATGTACCATTGCTAGTTTCTTTTTTGTTTTCCTTTTCCAGTATTTGCCTAGTTCTTTTAACATCCCTTTACTTGCAGACTTTCTCTTTATTATATATTAGATCTGTGTCTTATGAATAGCTCATGGCTGGGTTTTCTTTTCTAATTTTACTATATATTTTAACTGGGGAGTTCATTTCTATTTGTTATGATTGGTAGTATACACAAATATGTTTCTATCATCATATTTTTTTTCTCTTTATCCTACTATTTGTGTGTCTTCTTTCCTTCACTCACCACTTGCTTTGTTTTCAGTAGAATTTTTTTTTCTCATTCTCTTACCTTTAGCTTTTGTGACAATACACACATTATTTCTATTGTTTTAGTAACTACTATTTAAAATTGAATCACTCTCTTTATTCTCCTCACTCACAGTAGAAGAACTTTAGAAGGTTATAAAGGCAGTTATCCTATCCTAACTTATATGCTACTATAATTCAGTATTTTAGCTCTGTCTTTTAAAAAAAATATCACTAACGAGACATTACTATTTTAAACTATTACTGTTTCTTTATACTTGCCCACATATCATTTTGCTTAGTCACCATTTATCTTTGTGTTTGAAACCTCCATTCTGGGATTGTTTTCTTTCTTCCAGTACATTTTTTAGAAGTTTCCTTAGTGATGCTTTCTCCATTTTTGTTTATCTATGATATCTTTTAGCCCTCATTCTTGAAAGATAGTCCTGTTAAGTACACAGTCCAAATTTGACAGTTTCTCTCAGCACGTTGAGAATTCTTCATGCTTTTCTGGCTTCCAGTTTTGATAAGGAAAATATCGGTTGCCAATATAAATGTCATTCCTTATAGATGTTTTTTTCTCTCTGATTGCTTTTAATGTCTTCTTCTTGGCTTTGGTATTCTGTATTTTGCTTACCATGTGTCTCATAGTAGATTTTCCTAATTCAAAATGGTTTAAAATACATATTAGCAAAACAAAAATGTAATGCAGCCCTGTGATGATACTTTGTGATAAGTCACCTGCATCAGGCTGAAATTAACGTTGCTGATTTCCATTATTAATTATTAATTTATAAAGTAAATATTTATTAAGCACCTATTATGTACCAGGAACTACGATAAATACTGCAAATACCAAGACAGAGAAATTAGGTGTGCTCATGGAGAAGGATAAATAGATAAACAAATATACATATGATAGAAGTTCAGGTAAAAATACATGCTATTGGTGAAAATTAACGCCTGAGAAAATTAGAGGGAAATTTAGGGAGAGTGGTAGATCTGGTAGCTTAGGTTGTCAGGAAGATTTTACAGATAGGGAGAGATTTGAGCTGAATGAAAAAAGAAAATAATCATGTAGAGATGTGGGGGAAGAATATTCTATACAAGAGAAAAAGCAAATGCAGAATCTTTCTTGCAGGGTGGAGTAAATAAGTCTTGACATGTTTAAGGAACTACAAGAAGGCTAGTGTGTCTGGATCTGAGTTATCTTCAAGTGGCTAGTAGGAGCTGATGTTAGAGAGTGAGTCAACGGCCAGATAATGGATGTAAAACACACACACACACACACACACACACACACACACACACACATTACATAGCATTGTCACTTTAAATACATTTTGCCACCAATTTGGCCTTTCTTAAAATGTTATACTATTGTTTATCCCAAAATGGGGCAACAAGTAAGGTATGGAATGGAATATTTGTACTGACTCCAGTTTTGATGAAGGTCTCAAGCTGAGGACAGCAGATGTTAATAATGTATGATAGACACCATTTGAGGGAATTTATTAAAAGATAGTCAAATGAGCTTGTGATTATCTTCCTTAATCCAGTTTATATAACAAAAGACGAGATAATAGTTACGTGCTTGATCGAAGCTTCTTTAAAAGAACTTGATGTATTCTGGCTGTTCTCTGTTCCTGAGCTTTCTCCCAGCCTAAGCCAAATGTGTAGGAGAAGGAGAAGGGGTCCAGAGAAACCACTTACGTCTGCAGAAGGGAGGAGTGGCTTCTCAGTCCTTCGCTTGATGTGTGTCAAGTTGCAGAAATTTGTAGGATCACTCTAGGCTACTTCCAGGGTGGGGCATAAAAGAATTCACTAGAAGGCTTCACCTATGTAAGACAGAAGAGTGCCTGAGCTTGTCACCTGGAGAGTGCAAAGTGGAAAGCTGGCTGAAACTGCCGTGTGGGCCAGCCAGTTGAAGAGCGAGAGGGGTGAGCGACCTCCCTGGAACTGACTCTATTGGTGGGACAAGAGTTGTTTTTCCTTTCCTTGTTGGGCAGTAGACATCCACTTTCAATAGAAGCCATATTTTAATCATTTCGAAAGGATCTCACCAAAGAGGTTTACCTCTCATTGCAAACAACATCCCCCACCTCTTCCAGTACAAGGAGACTTGAGATGTGTGAAAGAGCTGATGAGATATTGCAACGTGTGCCAACAAGTGCGTTGCCAGCCTCAGTGAACTTTGCAGACCGTGGGTCACTGACAGTGTCTCTGAGAAACTTGTGAATGCCCCCAGTTAAAGAGGGACAATGTTTGAATTCCTACCATGACAGAGAGCATTTGAAGAACCAAAAGTGATCTGTGGATTGCACTGCTAATTCAAAGTCGTTACCCTTTTTATTTTTCCACTCTCCAAAGTGGAAGCATCCCTGAAGGTGATGCTTTTTCCTTTCCAAGAAAGGAAAAAGTATAAACTATAGACTTCTTAGCTTCCTCCCCCAGCACACATAGATATAGACACCATAGTTGCCCACTGCTGGTGTCTGATTCTGTGGGTCAGCAGGTCAGAGGGGGGAAAGCTTTAGATGTGACACTGAAGAGTTTAAATAGACTGAATTGAACTTTTTAACATCTGAAGACGAGACTGTTCCTATAGCTGAAAGTTATCTGAAAACCTATGGAATATATCAGACTAAAGAAAGCTTAGTGCTGTGTGAAAAATCACGCTATTTCCTTTTTATACCATTCCTAATACAGCCCATTCGTTATACTAGTGTATTAGTTTTCTGTTGCTTCTGTAACAAGTTACCACAAATTTAATGGCTGAAGACAACACGAATTTATTATTTTCAGTCCTGGAGGTAAGAAGAACTATGCAGGTCTCTCTGCAGCCCTGCTGACACCTTGATTTTAGCCCAGTGAACCCTGTACAGTTACATTGCTGAATCTGGTGTTGGCAGAATTCATTTCCATGTGGTCGAAGCACTGAAGCCTCCATTTTCTGGCTAGCTATCAGCTGGGGGCTGCTCTGAGGTCCCAGAGGCCTAGGTCTGCTCTTTGAACATAGCCTATATGTCTCAGAGCCAGCAAGAGGGCAAAGAACCCTTCTCAAGCTCTCATTTTTTTTTTACCATTTTCGGTCATTTCATCTCTCCTTGGCCACAGCTCGGAAAGGTTCTCACGTTTTCAGAATGCATATGATTTGAATGGGAATGCCTGCACAAAGCTGGGTACCCTTTCTGTCTCCAGGGCCTTGATCTTAATCATATCTGTAAAGGCTTTTTGCCATTCAAGGTAACATTCACAGAGTCTGGGGATCAGGACATGGACCTCTTTTGGGGGACTCCTGCTTCCCTTAGTTCCTGAAATTCCTTGAATATTCTCACCATTTATGTCTGTAAGTTGTTTAGGAATCACTTGAGATTTTTCAAAATTAGATAATGGAATTTATTATTTAATCAAGATATGTACATGAATAGAATATACAGATTTTTAAAGGTACATCTTTTGACAAATGTCTACACCTGGCTACCACCACAGTTATAAAATGTTTAAATCACCCCAGAAAGTTCCATCGTACCCCTTGGTAGTTGCTCTCAAGCACAGGCAAGCAATGATTTGATTTTTTTCAGTCACCTAATTTTTCCTATTACAGAAGTATATATATATATATATATATATATGGCAGTATACAGTCTGGAGACTTTTCTGTGTGGCTTTTTTCACTTAATATAATGTTTTTGAGATACATCCATGCTATTGAGTGTATCATGTAGCTTGTTAACTTTTATAGTTCAGTAGTCTATTTTATGAATATTATGCAATTTTTGGACACCTATGAATAAAGTTTTGAAATATTATAAATAAAGTTGCTATGAGGATACTTTTCTAAGTGTTTTTGGACATATATTTTTATTTCTCATGGGTAAATGTCTAGGAGAGAATAACTGAATTATAGCTTAAGTCTATATGTTGCTTTATAAGAAAACAGCAAATGATTCTCTAAAGTAATTACTATTTTATCTGTAGTTTTGCCATGTCTCTCACTCCTGATAGTGGTAATTTGTATATACATTTAAGGTGTACCACATGATGATTTGCTATACATACGAGTATACATAGTGAAGTGGTTACTACAATCAAGTTAATTTATTCATTTCCTCCTCACCTCGTTGCCTTTTTTTTTTTGTAGTAAGAGCACCTGAAAACTAGTTTCTAAGTAAATTTCCAGTATTCAAAACAGTATTATAAACTATTTTTTTTTTCTAAATACTACTTAGGTGCATCCTATAATTTTGGCATCTTCTGCTTTTATTTTCATTATGTTCAAAATATCGTTTCCCATTTGACTTCTTCTTTGACACTTGAGTTATTTAGAATTGTGTTACTTAGTGTCTGTTTGGGGATTTTTTTTCCATATATCTTTCTGTAATCAGTCATAAAATATATTTTATATGAGTTGTATTATTTTATATTTATTGAAACTTAATAACAGTTTGATTCTTTTTACCTCTCCCTACCCTCTGTATTAATTTTATCATACATGTTACTTTTACACATGTTATAGATCTCCATAATAAATTATCATTATTTTTACTATAATAGTTGAAAGTTTTGAAACAGGTTCAAATATTTATATGTTTGTATGTTTGTATGAAAGAGAGAGATCTTTCTAGTGCTCTATATTTATGTGGGGGTAGATCCAGGCTTCCATCTGGTATCATTTCCTATTAGTCTGAAGAATTTCCATTCAACATTCTTTGTATTGCATTTCCATTAGCAACAAATTCATCTTTTGTTTATAAGAAAAATAATTTTCCTTTAATCTTTGAATGATATTTGATTAGAATTCTGTGTTGACCATTATTTCAAACTTTAGAGATATCCTTCCAGCATTATCTCTTTTCCTTTTGTTTGATGATTAGAAATCAGCTGTCATTGACCTCTTTATTTAATGATTTAGTGCATCTTTTCTCTCTCTGTCTTTAAGACTTTTTATTCTTGAATTCTTTTTTTTTAGTAGTTTTGTGATTAGGTATGTTTTTTTTCTGTTTTTATCGTGCTTGGAGTTCACTGAGCTGCTTGTGTCAGTGGCTTGCTATTTTTGATAAAATTTGGAAAAGTTTATTATTTCTGTACATGCCTTATTCTACCCCATTCTCTATGTCCTCTGTTTCTTAGAATCCAATTATATGTTTATTTGATTACTTCACACTGTGGACACTGGGGACACTCACTGTTCGTTTTCTTCAGTCTTTTTTTCTTCTCTGTACTTCTATTTGGATAATTTCTCTTGACCTATTTTCAAGTTCATTCTTTTTGTTTTCTGTTATGTCCAAGCTGCCATTAATCATACATATATGGGATATATATATATATATATATATATATATATATATATATATATATATATATATATATATATATATATATACATATATATGGAGATATATATACACACATATATATGCATATTTATTTATTTATTTATTTATTTATTTATTTATTTCACACAGTGTAGTGTACACTTTTAAGATTCCTGTTTAGTTATTTCTATACTTTCCAGATCTCTTGTGAAATGTTCCTTCTCTTCACCATTATATCTCTCTTCACCATCTTTTCTCATAGATTCTTTAAGATGTCTGTCATAATCATTTAAAGACCTTTAACTGGTAATTCTTATATCCAAATCACTTGTGAGTATGTTTCTATTACCTTATTTTTTACTTGATTATGACTCATTATTTTGCTTCTTTGCATGTCTTGTAATATTTGATTATATTGTAGGCATTGTATTTAAAAAACAAGTAGAGGCTAGAAAGGATTTGTTTCTCTGGGGTTTAATTCTTTTAAAATTTCTTTATGTCCAATACTCTTTAATGACTTAAAGAAAAACATGGTTTTTTGGTTTATTCTGTACTTTATTGTTTCTTTTGTAGGACTAAAGTTTTGTACATACTTTTTTTCTTCTAAATCAAGTGTGGATCTCGACAACAAATATATTTTTGAGAGGATGTTGACGTTCTCTTGTGTTTCAAATTTTATTTCACACTTGTAAGGAACAAATGCCAATGATTAGAAGTGGGGCACATTGACTTATTTCTCTATTTGATTATTCAACTTAAATAAGAAAGGGCAAATATGTTACTTATATACATACTCTCTGCACAGCCACTCTGAATGGCTATCCAAACATCAGACAAAGGGAGAAACTTTGGCAGTTATATGTTTACTCTTGTGGGAAACTGCCTTTTTCCTGACCTCATCTCGTATTGTACCAAGTGCTCCAACTTTTTCTGGAAACTTTTAAATTAGTCTACTTATAAACTGTTTTTATACCTTTGAGAAATGGCAAATATCCAAATACTTTAAAACTCTTAGATTAGGTCAAAGGTGAACCTACCTATTGCTCAGATTCTTAGCTCAGGAACTAAGACCTGTTGCCTAGTTGGCCTGCCTGTCATGATCCCATTGCACAATCTGCTTCCTTCTAGGTTTTTATTCTGCCCATCTGCTTTTCTGACGGCTAATATTTCAATTTCTAGTTTGTAGTTTTAACTGCCTGCTCCATGGTAATTGGATCTGCCTATTTCCAGCCTCTGCATCTGGTTCTTGGCTTTGGACTGCCCAGATTTCATTACTCGTATGTGGTTTAGCTCATACTGACTAAAAATTGTTGCATCTGCCCTCAGAATCTAACTATCTACACCTCTCTTCCTTTTAAACCTTGCTGAGCTTTTCTCAGTCATTGATACCTACTTTATACTCTTAGTCAAAGTCCTGGTGATATTTTTAAAATAACTAAGATGGGAAAGACTGCTTCCTGAAATAAATTTCAGTCTCCAAGTTAGCATTTATTTACAGGGTTTTCTACTGCTATATTTTCACCTTGATATTTAAAGTATATAATAAATGTTACATAATACAAAAAAAAATCTTCCAACTAATTTATGTTTGTTTTTTTATCTTTGATAGCTTTAAATTTGATACCTGCTGGTTTATGTATAATGCAGATGTTTCCTTGCGTTTTTGTTTCAATTTCTGCAAAAGACATTGTTTTGCTTTCTGATACCAGTATCCAAATCACACATATCATACACACTTGGAGAACATAAGTATTTTACACCTTTGTAATTTTATATGGCAGTAAATTACACACACACACACACACACACACACACACACATGAACTTGTAAAATTAAAAGTCTGGTCAATTGATTTAGTGTTCTTTCTACAGGGTGCTATTATGTACATAATCTACATAATTTAATTTCTTTGTTGGAAATTTTTCTTCAGTTGCCTACTTTTGACTGAATTGACCAACTCAATTAATTGTTGGTAGCTGTTCTTGTTATAGTGTACAACCATGAAGAACTAGAATTTAATGGAAGAAGAAATTTTATAAGTAGAGTAAGAATAATACAGGCAAAGTTAAAAATCACCTATCTAAAAACCCAGACATTTTGATAATAGTTATAAAATGTACATTACTACTCTTAAAATTTTTCATTTCATATATCTAATTGAATAACTGTATATATGTACCAAAAGATTCCAAGAATATTAGAGCCACCATTGATTGAATGCAAATCTGCTGTAGTTAGATGTGAGAATAATGACAAAAGTGATCTTACCATGGCACATTTATTGCTATAATCTTTTTCACCTGTATTATCTATGCTCAGGTCTTGGTCATTACTATTATCTTACTATTATTATAACAATATTATAATTGCTATTATTATAATGTCATACTATTACTTTGTGCTGTTATCTTCACAGAAGACTATGATCATCTGTCTTAAAATGTTTTTTTCTTGTTCTTAAAAAAAAGCAAAAGCAAAAAAAGCAAAAATGTTTTTGCCCTACTTATTTTTTTTTCAGAAATTTTTTATACTGAGGCTCTTTTTACATGATGAAAAATACCTGATTTTTTTCGGTCAGTGTGGTCCAAAAACCAGTCATGTTTCAAAAAATTCAGGGAATTAAAATGTTGGCTCTTTTGTCCACTGAAACCACTGATTGATAAAATAAACAAATTGCTTTCTGTGGGTTATTATTGCCTTAGCAAGAGCCACATCCTGATGATCTCTTCCCCCCTCCAACCCCCGACACACATACATACACACAACAAAAACTTCATAGTGGATCCATTGTTATTATTTTTTATACAGGATTCAAGTCAAATTATGTGTAATATAAGCACATCAAATGCCCTGTCTCCTTTCCACCAGGATACTGGCTTTTCATGAATGTGTTTGTTCCTACCTACAGCCACATCTTTGCCAGGCTCAAGGCTTTAGGCATTAGGGACCCAGATGCCAGGCTCCCTAAGAACTGTTTTCCAGTGCTGTCATCAAGCTCCTTCCTTCTGGATTCTTCAGAGGGAAGGGTTGGCAGCTGTGCACATGCTTTGGGGTCCACCATTCAGTTATACTGCTAATGCTGGGCTCCTGTTTTCCTGGCTCCCTTGAGCTCACTCAAAGAAACAAGATGGTATTCCCATATGTCCCTTATTGTTTTCTTGGCAAATCTCCCTACTTCCTTTAGCCTCCCAGATTCTAGTATGTGAGAGACAAACTTCCTTTGTGAAGTTGCTTCCCCTTAGAAGCTGTGATTAATAGCATTGATTCTAAAGCAAACTGTCTTTTTAGAAAGCCCTTTTTTTAAGGCTGAAGTTAACTAGTTTTAAAGACCATATTAGCTTATTCCAAAATATTATGTCTCCTCATGAATTGCAGTGATGGGCAACCCAAAAGACTTGATTTACTAATCTGAATGTCAAATTTTGCAAATGGTTCAAATATCATTAGGAGGTATCTGTTAACAGTGTTCAGTTGTTCTGTGTGATAGTATTTTACCCTCATATTCCTGTTCAATTTCTTCCTTTAAGAAAGAATCGCAAAACTAGATTTTGTGTTTTCATAGAGAGAATTAACAATAAAATTATTATATGGTATTTCTTAAAGATTCGTGTAATTGAGCACAAGTGGATAAAGTCTAGCATTGGTCAGCATTAGATCCCCTAAGAAGAGATAACTTGATCCTCTCTTTTTTTTAAAGACTGACATAGTAGGGCAAACCACTATTTAAGATGTTTAATGGACCTAATGAATTTCTTTTACTTCTAAGTAAGATTTTATTGCAAGAAATTAAAGCTGGGAAAGAGAATGTTCTACTTTCACATTATTGTTGTCATACTGTAAATTATGTGGAACTATTTTTCATCACAGATATTAGTATAGCTGAAGAGGAAGACCTCAGAATACACCAAAGATCTGCAGTTACTATTTAATAGGAACTTTGAATGGGAGCTGGTAGAGTAATGTCCCCTTCCTCATTTCGCTTTCTGTCATTTCAGTTACCCGTAGTGAACCATAATCTGAAAATATTAAACAGAAAATTCCAGAAATGAAACAATTTAGAAGTTTTAAATTATGTGCCGTTCTAAGTAGAGTGATGATGTCTCACACCATTCTTTCTGCTCCTTCCTGCCTGGAATGTGAATCATCCCTTTGTCCAGTAAATCCATACTGTATATGATACCTGCCCACTAGTTATTTAGTAGCTGTCTCAGTTATCACATCAACTGTCCTGATATCACAGTGCTTGTGTTCAAGTAACCCTTATTTTACTTTATAATGTTCCCAAAGCACAAGAATAGTGATGCTGGCAAGTTAGATATGCCAAAGAGAAGCCATGAAGTGTTTTCTTTCAGCGAAAAGGTGAGCACAATGCAGTAAGACCTTTTGAGAGCTAGCGAGAGATAGAATATTTATTACAGCATTTTGTTATAATTTCTCTATTTTATTATTAGTTATTCTTAATCTCTTACTGTCCCTAATTTATAAATGGATTATAAACTTTATCATAACTTTATATATATAGGAAAAAAACATGATGTATATAGGGTTTGGTATTATCTGTGGTTTTAGGCATCCACTAGGCTCTTAGAACATGGCCACCACAGATAAGGGGGGCCTACTCTATAAGGCATGTTGAACACATGATTAGCTGTGTCATATCCATAATGGTCAGCTTGAGATTACACATTATTTAACAGTTCATTAACAATATTGCTATGTTTGAGCTATTCCTGAAAAGTGGAGTTTGAACCAATTGTTGTATAAGCTCCTTCTTACAGGGTAAACAGAAATGGGGAAGTAAGGCAGGAGTCAATATCTGTTTTACTTTCTCTGTCCCTGAGTTGGTTTCTGATTACCTAAATCCCCAAATCCATTACCAGAGTGATAGGAGTGGAAGGTAGCATTCGCTCAACTTCCATTTATGATCTTACCTTAAGATTTTAAACTCCAGTGATATCAACAAAGACACTGAGCAATTAATTCCACTGAACAATTTCCAATTTCTTTAGCCAAAAGAATGGACTCTCATACCATTACATTGAGTGGAACCAGCACCATTTTGGATGGGGAAGCAGAGTTGAGTCAAGTTCAAATGAACCATCATAAGTGTCCCACAAGGGGATAGAGAATTTTGGTGGATATTTTTACCTTATTCAATGTTACCTTAAAGGGGGAGGGTATTCTTATAAATGATGTACTTAATGTGGAAAAATGAGCAGTATTATTTATATTTTAATTCTTATTACGACAAATATCATTACCTATCTACCTCCTCCAAAACAAAACACCAACGAAAAACCTAAACAGGATCCAACAAACAGCACAATTATTTCCAAGTAATGATTTTTAAAACTTAAATTTAGTATATTAGAACATTAGGATCTTCTATCCAATTACATATTTTGAAAGCATTGTCTTTACCATGTTTCTGACTTCATAACCTCTACAACTTAATATACATAACCAGAATTTATTACTATAAATAATTTTTAAAAGATGTAAAACCAACTAATGCATGCTTTGTTTTCATTACTCTTTTGATCTATCATCAGGTAGAAGACTTGTATACTTGGCAAGCACATTTGTTGAGATGTTAGGAAGGGCACCTAGGAGCATACTGATTTGTTAGGAGATAAATTGTGCTATTCTTGCATAGTCGTGTAAATTGGAGGTTCTGGCTGATTTCAGCATTTTTTATTAGTAGCATCAAATAGCTTATGCACCAATATATTTGATAATTATAGTTATTGGATATCAAAGTAGGTTAAAATATTTCCAACTATTTTTTTTTTTAAATCTATCTATCATCTATCTATCTATCTATCTATCTATCTATCTATCTATGTAGGTAGGTAAAGGAATGTTTCCTTATGTCAAATTCAAAATTGATAATGCATCAATATGAATTAGAGGTACCTGGGATTTTGTCTTCAGTGAAATATTTCAAGCATATAAATCATTGCATATGACTTTTCAGTGCAGCAAATGCAAATGTATTTCAAATAATAATTCAACCATCACATCTTTACTTGGGAATACATGCTATAGACTTTTTCCATTCTGGGCTTGGTTTTGATGCATATTATTTCATTGAGGATTGATACTTTGGTATATTTGGAAATACTTTAGTGGTAATATTAAGCATTGTGAGGTAATTACTGAGCTCTAAATTAGTGTTGCTCTAAAAGAGAAATTTTAAAAACAGAATCCCAATCAACTGGTCTGACATGCTCGATTTGTCTTTGGATGGGGCAGCTATATATAAAACATTTTTTAGCAGGAGAGATTTCTTTGTTTTTATTCTTGTAGCTTCCCAAAATAGAGTTAGGTTTTAAAAATTAAGGAAAAAATTTAATATTTAATCAACTACTTCTAACAAAGAAACACAATCTCTTGTCAGTTTATAAATATCACATAGACTTTCTATACTGCACTGCAGTTACGTTTTTATAAAGAATAAATAAATCTGAATTAGTAAGTGGCTAACTGGACTACTGGATATTACGAGTAGTTTAAGCTGTAGTTCATTGCTTAATGTTTTTGAGAGTTTATATTTTTAGCTTTTCTCTTTTGGATTCTGTATGTTTTGGCCAATTCTGTTATACAATGTGTTCTTGACTTTCTACATCACTCTCTTCAGTGGTGGTTAGACCCTATTTTCCATGATTTCTGAAACCTAATTTATTCTAATAGTTGGAATTACTAATGATTCTTACTATCCACTGAATACCTACTTGGCCATGGGGATGTTAGAGAAATGAAAACGTACATTTCTGCTGTCCATGAGACCATCTTAGTGAATGCAACAAGTAAAATAAGCAGATTATTTTGTACTCTTCAAATTTTCAGTTCCCATCAGTGCCATGGCAGTAAATTGAGCTTATGTAGAGGAATTTGAACTTCGGTCAGTTAGAGTAAATAAATGAACCTTTAAAGTAGGTGTAGTGATGTGCTTACTGCTTGCCCTCTACTTTCTTAGGGAGGGTTTGACTGTGCATATAAGAGATACACAAA
This sequence comes from Rhinolophus sinicus, assembly GCF_036562045.2. Lineage (NCBI taxonomy): Eukaryota > Metazoa > Chordata > Mammalia > Chiroptera > Rhinolophidae > Rhinolophus > Rhinolophus sinicus. The sequence goes on from NC_133758.1 coordinate 96,790,990, forward strand.
TAAGTTTGACATTTTGATAGATTTGTCCAGAAAACAGAAATTTCATTCGTTCTGAAAACAGACTAGTTTAAATAATCGGATCCCCTTCCCTCTCATTCAAATTCATTTTTACATATAGACAGAGTCCTAGATTCCCTTTCCTGTATGTCATGTGGCCATCTATGGGGAGCAAACAGTCTTCTGCATTTCCACATATGATGGCATCAGAAAATACACTTCTCGGGGAGAAACATCAATAACAGTAATCTAAACAACAACAACAACAAAAATAGGAATGTGAGCACACTCAGTATGTGAAACATTCATTGTTACTCTTAGTGATGTTAAAATACTGCCAAAGCTGTATGATTAGTGATGTTCATGACCAAAGAGAATTTAAAACTTGGAAAGATATTTCAAAAATCAGAATATTAAGATAAAAATTGCATCATTGTTAAATTGATGTAACCCACAGGAAAGTACTTTCGTGTGCATTTGTTTAGGTTAACTGCTTGGTCTTCATAACTTTGAATAAAATATAAACCAGAGTAAAGGAGTAAAACATTCAGAATTATATGAAAGCATATAACATTTGTAGGTTTTACTTCTATAGTCTGAGATGCTCATATATTATTAATAGAAGACATTAAATAGGAACATCATACACACTACAAAGTTTGAGAAAACAATTTTTTTTCACAAAATGAAAAGGATTGTTATTGTTAATATTAGATAATAAAATAATAAACAGCCACTGAATCCCTTATTTTATACATGTTTTCTTTCTTTTTTTTTTACTATATAATTTTTAAAATTGTTTTTAATTAAATTTATTAGGGTGACCGTGGTTAGTAAAATTATATAGGTTTCAAGTGTATATTTCTGTAATACATCATCAACAAGTATTGTGTGCTTTCCACCCAGAGTCAGTTCTCCTTCCATTACCATATATTTTGCCTCCCCATTTCCCCCACTTACCCTGTGTATTTACCACCAAACTGTTGTCTGTGTCTATGAGTTTTTGCTTGGTTTTCTTGTTCCTTTGTGCTTTCAGTTTTATATCCCACATATAAATGAAGTCGTATGGTTCTCCACTTTTTCTGTCTGACTTATTTTGTTGAGCATAATAATCTTAAGGTCCATCTGTGTTGTCCCAAATGGCAGTATTTCATCTTTTCTAATGGCAGAGTATCACCACTATGGAAAACAATATGGAGGTTCCTCAAAAAATTAAGAATAGAATTCCCATATGACTCAGCAATCCCTTTTCTGGGTATCTACCAAAAAAATCAGAAAACATTTATCTGTAAAGATTTAGGTACTCCATTGTTCACTGCAGTATTATTTACGGTGGCCAAGACATGGAAACACCCAAAGTGTCCTTCAATAGACTGTTGGATAAAGAAGATGTGGTATATACACAGGTTTTTTAATAGTTAAATTTTGTGAGGCTAATAGATTATTAAGTTCTTTGAAAATACAGCAAATTACTTATTAAGAATGCTCATTGAAAAATATTCATTGAAGGTATACGAGTATATATTCTTGAGCCAAGGAAAATCTTGGTTCAAGCAATATATCATATACAATAAATTTTTGTGCCAGATAATAAGGGATACAGAAAACTATAAAACAAACTCTTTGTTGAAAGGTCCAGAGGTGAAAGTCAGATATTTCTGTAAGAATGATAATGTCATTTTAAAGGACTTCCCGCAATAGTTCATTGAATCAAAGACTCTATTAATTGTAAGGAATAGATTATTTTATGTTTTTCTAGGAAAGACGATGCCACCAAGTCTAGTAGGCAACCTCCCACAGAAAGCAGGGCTGCAGGTCAGAGCGAAGGAATGGCCACAGGCATAAAAGCCATCGTGATATCTATTCATAAACTTACTGTGTCATTCGCTACTGATCACTGGCCATGTGCCAAGCACTATGTAAGTACAGATGATAAAATGGTGACCACGTCGTAATGCGGTGCCCCAGCTGTGGAGAGTGGGGGTTTGGACACGAATCATATGAATCACAATAATCAAGAAATAATAAAAACAAATAATCACCCTAGGAGATGTATTATTACAAACTAAGACAGGGTCTCAGAAACAAGGGCTGGCAGATCGATCAGAATGTAAACAGAGGAACCTGATAGTGACCTGCCTGGGCTCGGGATGGCTTCCCTGCCAAAGTGATGTTGGAGCTGAAATGAGCAGAGAAGGAAGCGTTATCCAGGTAAAGGAAGGGGATAGGTAAATGGAAAACATGCCACACCGAACGAGGAACATGTGCAGAGGACTGTGGCCAGAGGAAGCAGGGCACACTGGAGGAATCAAAAGGCCAGTGTGGCTGGGGTGGAGAAAAAAGTGGAGCGTGGTACAAGATGGAGCTGAGGCCAGGTCGTGCAATGTGGGTAGTCTTGAATGCTTGTTTTTATTAAATGCACCTGTTCTTAGGAGCCAGCCTGTCTGGGATAGAATCCCAGTACTGTCACTTGCTTGTTATAAACCTGAAGTGAGTTCTTTAATCTTTCTATGCCTCAATTTTCTCATTTATGAAATGGGATAATACTATCTGCCCTCAGATATTAGGATTAAATAAGTAACAAAATGTATGAGTTTATTTATCACATTATTTGCATATATGATTTTTATGTCTTGTATGTTACATTATAGCATTATAGTATAATACTATTATTTTATTTGTTTTGTTTTTATTAAGAGGAAAGACTTAAATATGTTTTTGTTCTGGTGGCAACAATCCAATATAAGAAAAAACTGATGATACCAGAGAGAGAGAGAAAGAGAGAGGAAAATTGTGGGTGAGATGTCCTTGAATAGGTCCAAGGGGGTTTGATAAAATACATGGGGAATTAGATGCTGGTAGATAGGATCAGGGACTGGTGGGAGTAGATGGGAAGATTATATTATGGGAGAATGAGGAATTTTTATTCTCACTGCTCCTATTTTCTCAGTGGAAATAAGAAGAAGCAAAGTCATCAGCAAGGGGTAAATAGTAAATGGGTTAATGGAGATTTGAAGAAAGAGAAGGTAGAAGATTTAGAGAATTAATTGACTCAGGAATACAGTATGATTGCTGGGCATCATGAAGAGCCCATGTAATCATGAATTGCAAAGAAGACCAGTCATGTGGATTTCGTATGTGCTTAGGTACGGGAAAGAGCAGATGTGAGTTGTATTTGATCAGTGTTGTACTAGGAGAGTATGTTGAAGGAAAGAAGTGACAAAATGACTGAAAGTATATTATGGACTGGATGTTTGTGCCCCCCCCCAAAAAAATTATATGTTGAATTCCTACCTCCCAATATGACTGTATTTGGAGAAAGTGCCTCTGAGGAAGTGATAAATATTACAGGAGGTCATAGGACTAGGACCCTAATCTGATAGGGCTGGTGCTCTTATAAGATGAGGAAGAGACACCAGAGTTAGTTCTCTCTCTCTCTCTCTCTCTCTCTCTCTCTCTCTCTCTCTCTCTCTCTCTCTGCTATCATGAGTGTGCACTCAGAAGAAAGGTCATGTGACAACTCTAGGGAAAAGGTGGACATCTGCAAGCCAGGAAGAGTGCTTTCAATAGAGACCAAACCCTGCCAGACCTTAATCTCAACTTCCAGTCTCCAGAACTAAAGAAATATGTTTCTGTTGTTTCAGCTCCCCAGCCTATGGTATTTCATTAGGTAGCCAGAGAAGACTAATAAACGAGGGGGGTATGTTGGAGGGAAAAAGGGACACATGTCTGAAAGTACTTACAAGGAAGTGAATATAATGATGGACCCTGAAGTCTAACCAGATAAGGAGGAAAATGAACATGGTGGTGAGGGTGAATGGTGGACAACAGAAGTTAAGTAAGGTCAGTGGATTGGAAGTCTCAGTAGAGTTGAGGCATTGACTGGAAAATAAGATAGCAGGAGAGTAGAATGTTTGACAGTAAGATTATGGAGGAGAGTTTTACTGTTAATGGCAAGGTCTAAGAGTATGACTAAATAAAAGATAAATTTATTGAAGATGAGTCAGAGAACTGAGAAATCAGGATATTGAATGGGGTGTCTATGTGGAATATCATATTGAAATCACTAAGTATAATTACTGGAGGAGTTATGGAGAGAAAAGCAGACATTCAGAAGGCAAAATATTGAAGGAGTGGATATAGATATAAGTACATAGATTTGAGTGATACTTGGAAGCAAAATCAACAGGAATTGGTCATTTCTGAGATGGAGGAAGGCTAAGGAGATGGAGCCATTAAAGATAACTCAGGATAACTGGTCCCAGACTTGAGACACTGGATGAATCATGGTATTATTGGTAAGTGAGAGAAGGCTGGGAGAAGTTCAAGAGTTTGATCTTGAATATATTGAATTTGAAGTGACCTCGCAATATCCAAGAGAAGATATTGAGTAGGTTGGCTTATATTTTGGTCTGGTGCTGGGAGGAAGTTTCGTTTTGGAAATAGAAATCTATGAGGTATCTCACGATGGGTCGTACCTGATGGGTGGTACAAGCTTTAGTAAGAGTGGTGGCATTGCCTAGGAAGTAAGTATGGAAAGAGAAAAGGAGAAGTCTAAGACTGGGCCTTGAGTAACTTCAGTATTTACTGAACAGACTGAGGAGTGAGCCTTCAATTGAGACTGATTAGAAAGTGGAAAGAGAGGAAAGGAAACCAGGAGAATATGAAGTCACGGAGGCCAAGAGAAGAGTGTGTTTTTAAAAGGAAGGTACAGCCAATAGTGTTGAAAGCTAATGAGGAGCCAAATAGGCCAATACCTTAAAAATGTCATTGAATGTAGTGACATGGAGGCCATGGTGACTTTAGTAAAAGCTTCTTTAGTGGATCAATGGAGGCGGAAGGTACATTAGAGGCAACGGTGAGGAAAAGGAGAAATGAGAAAGCAAGATAGACCCCCTTTCAAGAATTGTGGTTGCTAAAGTGGAAGCAAAGAAGTGTGGTAGTTGGAGAGATCAATGGGATTAAGGATGGAGATGTAGACAGATATATACATATACAGAAGGTGCCAAAAACATGTATACACATTTTAAGAAAGGAAAAAACTATTGAAATTATAATACTCAATATATACCCATAACAAAAGATGAATACAAGTCATGCGTATACATTTTTGGCACTACAGTATATGTATACATTTGTATACATGTATATATTTGTAGTATCTTGGTTAATGTATAATTTTATTTTCAAGATGGCAGAAATTTGCACCTATTTAAATCTTAAGGAAATGTATATAATTGGGAATTATAATATGAATTTAATATGTTAGTGAGAAAAACATCAATGATAGTGGGAAAATAGGAGGGGATGGGATCCTAAGTGCAGCTGGTAAGGCAGCTATGAGAAAGACTAACACCTTTTCTAGTGTCATGGGAGGGAAAGAGAGGGGATTGACACAGGACTCAGTCTGTCATCCTATTGTGTTCTGTATCCTCTCTTTCTGGGTGATCCAATCATTTTTACAAGAGAGTATTGTGGGGTGTGGGTGCAGTGCGCTTTATGCTCTTAAAGCAGTAGTGAGAACCAAGAATACCAGCTTTATCTTCTGCTGTAGGCATGGTTGTAAGAGAGAGGAAGCAGCTTCCAGTGGAGCAGATTATGGGAGAAGCAGCCTTGGCAGGTTTCAACTAAGGAAAGGAGTGGGGAGAGGTGTTCAGAAAATCCATGGAAAATGTAGGGGAGTTTGCCATTTCTGAAAACACAGTAGAATGTTTGGGTGGATCATATTGACTGAGAAAAGGTTTGTTATTGGCAAGAAGATAATCGTCACCCCTAATCAAGCAGTTTAGCAGAATAGTGGAGGTTATTGTGGAAGATTATATGAAAGTCTGACCCTTTGAAATTGGGCTGTAAGAGAGAAAAGGACAATGGGATTCAAATTCTATGTGGCTTTTTGTCCTCTATAATCTAGCTAATTACCTATGTGATTTCATTTCCATTTTTTTGTTCCTTCATGTGATCTCTATTTAGATTGATTTCTTATACATAATATTTTCTAAAATCCTTTCTTTTGAACTATTGTTCATGCTTTTTCCTCCTGTGCAGAAATACCCTTTAAATCATTTTTCTGCCTTTGTGAACACAACTCTTTCTCTAAGACCCATTAAAATCTACTTCTCAACTTTCTCTTTGTTTTATATTTTTTCACTATGAAATAATGTTTGTTACAAAACCATTTGGAAAAGATATGATATTATAAACTAAAAACAACCCACATAATGCCATCACTCAGATACACCATACTGTATATATTATTTTAACACTAATACTTCTTATATTGATGTTTTTCTGTTCCACTATTTATAGTAACAAAATTTTAATGACTGTCTAATATTCCATGGTATAGATGTACATATAAACATTCTCCTTTATCAACTAACTTAGATAATTCTCATTTTTCCTGTTATAAATAAAACATCTTTTACATAAATACTTGTCTACACATTTAATATTAATAACACCTTTAGGACAAAAATCCTCTAAGTAGCTTACTAATTCAAAGAGTACATAAGTGTTTTTAAAGGCTCTAGATATATAGAGTTGGATTATTTTCCAGAAAAGTTATAATAAATTATCTTCATATAAGCAGGATTTATGAATGTATAAAATACAACTCCATTATCAGCATAGAGTATTTTTTAAAATTCCAATTGGTTGGGTTTTTCATCTGCTTTTATTTCATTACTTATTAAGTTGAATATTTTTTCTTGTAGTTATTGATCACTGGATGTTTTCTTTGTTTTGTCTAGCTGTGCCCTTTATCCATAAAACATAGTATTTTAAATTGAATTGAAAAATATTATTATTGTTAATCTAATTATAAAAGTTGTTACATGCTAATGATATTGACTTATATTTGCTGTTATTTTCACCCTAACTGTTGTTTTCCCAATAAAAATATATTGCACCTATCAGAATCTTGACTAAATTCTTGATTCTCAGAAGTCCTGTAGACTCTATAACCTCACTCTACAATCTTAAATTTTCAGTCTCTGTTATCTTGTGTGGTTCTAATAGTTTCTTTCACATCAAACTTTTTATCACCAGAGAGAAAGTAGATTTGTAATTGAGATTGTGTTATTTGACTTCTAATTTGCTTCTGAGTTTATCATTAGGCATATTCTCATCAAAATATATAACAAATTAACTTTGTGTGTTAATTATTATAACATTCTGAAAAACTAGTTATATATATTTAAAGACCTAGGGAATATTATCACACTTGTAGTAAGATTTGGAAAAAAAATATCCCGGGGGTATATTAAAGCTATTTCAAAAGTTTTGGGATTGTATATTAAAGAAACACTGTCTTTTGAGCATGTTACTTGCATCATAGCTAAGTGAAAGGTGGTGTGAACCATCTATCTGATAAATGCTTGTTTTTAACATCAAGCAACCCAACTTTTCTGAACATGCTGGCTTTCCAAGGATTTATAGTTCCCTTCCTTCATGCTGGAGTTACTTCAGCTTTCCGTGATGCATTCCAACTAATCTGGAGGTTAAGGCATTCCTTGATCATGGATAGATCTGATTGCTACTCAGCCCTGGAATTCTTTATAAAATTCCAGAACGTGGGCTAGAAATTGACTTAGAGAATCCAATAAAGTTGCAAGTCTTGGCAGTCATCCAAGCAAAATTTATAGACTGGAAGAAATATGGGCTTTCCATTGTTCTCTTTTTCACCTTTCTGGGTTTCTTTTCTGTGTATGTGAGTGTGTGAGTGTAAATTTATCATTTTTCTGACATTGGAGTGGAAATAACCATTCAGGGAATCCAGCTAAAGAATTTTCACTTTGGATCTTCCCTGGTCTTTCCGAACTTTGACCCGAACCTGCACCAGGACTGAATTTTTTCTCCCTCTGTAGGATGCTGGTGTCATAAAGTAAGAAGTTGTTCTTGAAAATGAATCATGTTAGTAAAACAGCTGACGTGCACACTTGCCAGCTAGGTACAACTCCCAAATCCCTGTTCTTCCCCAGCTCTGTGGGAGCCTTCTGTTTGAGGCACAATCTGAGCAAATGTGATCATTTATATTGTTTCTGTTCATTCAATGAAACGGTAATGAGGGCAAGAAAGCAAATCTGAAGCCTCTGTAGACCTCAGACGTTTTGTGTGTGCCTGATGCTCTGTAGCACACAGAGATCCGAGCTGTCCTCCCATATCTGATCGTTGAAAACATGTCTTGTTCTTACAGAATGGATTTGCTGTTGTGAGGCCCCCAGGCCATCACGCGGAAGAATCCACAGCCATGTAAGTACCAGGGACTGTTGCCCATCTCCAAGCGCCACAGTTCCTGGCAGTCACCTGCCCTGTGCATGTCTCTGAAGCCTCTAATTGTTAGCAGATGGGCTGAAAAATCTTGCGAGGTACTCCCAGAAGCAGATTTATGGCTTCAGAGATCATATAGCATTTTAAAAAATGCTCTGAACATTATTTATAATGGTTTTCCTGGCTGATTTGCTCTCTTATTTCTCTGTTCTTCTCTATTCCGCAGGGGGTTCTGCTTTTTTAATTCAGTTGCAATTACCGCCAAATACTTGAGAGACCAACTAAATATAAGCAAGATATTGATTGTAGATCTGGTATGTATTCCTGGCCAGAGCTGCATTTTCAGTGACTCTAGATAAAAGGGAGTGAATTTGTATTTCTCTGTTAGGTTGTCTTGCTTTTAGCACTTGCAAACAACTGAAGGGTGCGTTTCCTTTGAATGTGGAAACTCATTAAACTCAGGATTGCAGTTCTGAAACCATAAACATTCACGTTTCACTTTCATGGTGTTAACTGCAATTTAATGAGAAGAAGGCGCAGATCAGGGCAACTTTTATGATCCTTAAATGAATTGATACTTCCACAGTTAAAATAACCCAACAGAACCTGAATTTACTTTTCCCTACAGAATATAGACTTTAAACAGTCAGATGTGCTGGAAAGAATGCTGTTGCTTTGGTAACCAATTGGCCACTTCCCCTGGTTAGCAATCATGTTGCTTGTTGTGCAACAGTGGTATTATTAAAACAAGTCAGCATGTCACTCTTTCTGAAAAGATCTCAGATCATGTATGCCAGTTTGGGATGGCTCCCGGCAGGGACTCTGAGTGATTAAAAGTCAGAGGTATTAGATTAGTCTTGCTTTTTAACATGATGCATTCTTACACAATAGAGTTATAATTTGTTTAACAAATGGTTTGTTTAAATGCAGATGACACTTGGCATGTTGTCTATAGTATATTCATGAATAATGAGCTGGAGATCTGCCCCATACAAAAGGACCAACCCAGGAAAGGGTGAAAGAGAGCTGACTGGTGATTTATGAGCCCCGTTTTCGGTTTGCCTCCAGTTCACGAGGAGGTGTAATAGGTTGTCTGACAAAGCATAGACAGGAAATGAACCCTGGCATCCAAAGCGAACCTGCTACATCTGCACTTAATTAATTTTTGCAGGTGATAAAAGATTTAAAGGCAAAATATGTTAAAAGTTTTTTTTGAAGTGCAAGGCTTAATAGTCTAAATCTTGTTCATATCTGCACTCATAATTAAATCTTATTGAGAAGTCGTGGCCTCACCATCCAGCTCTCCAATTCAGTTAAGCAGGCACACCAAAGGGTTGAGAGAACACAAAGCAAGCCATGTGAAGAAACACTTAGTAAAGTTAAAATGAAGATAAAAGGAACGAAAGACTGATAAACATTTCTAGTGCTTCGTAGGAATGGATGTTTTCCACGTACTCTACTGTAGCCTTCCTGCAAGCATTTGGGTGCTGAGAATATTGAAACCCAACTTTCCATGTATTTTCCAAACATGCTTAAGTTTCAGTGTAGGTCATAGTTCACCATTAAAGTTATGTGTTGAAGGCCTAGATATACTACAGCAGGAAGGTCTTAAAACTTAACAAAAATGAGGACATCAGTACCTATTTTCCCATGTATGTACAAAAGGACCGTATAAACAATTAATAATTACTGGTTTGCATATTTGTAAGAGTAAATTTTTTTAAAAAAAATTAATATGCTTCTAGTACTGTACATTCTGCCAAAAAGATAAGCGAAAAACTTGAAGAAAGGATAGCAGATGAAGACCAAGTACTGTAGGAGATTTTTTTCTAGCTCTTTGAATTTGTCAAAATTATGCAGGAAATAGATTAGTAAACTGTTCATCCCATCCTTAAGAATATTTTAGTATTCCTTTCTAAGGAATCTTCTCTGCCACCATTTTATGGTTCTATGACGATAATCAATAATCGTTGAGTCCCTTTGAAAACATTTTTGTGATATCCAAACTCTAAAGTTATGAATTGTATAATACACTTGAAAGCTAAAATGCCTGGCTTGTGATAGGTGGATACTTTGCCCCTCAGAGGATTTATCTGTAAAGTTTTGTTTTTCTACATTAATATAAAGAATAAAAGAATGCTGGAGATAATCCTCTATGATTTATAAAATAAGTCGCTCGGTAGCTGCAAGGAGTGTCCTGTAAGCTTACTGGCCTTTGATTATGAATTTGCTCCATTATCCAATCATAAAGGATAGCGATTTCCCAGCAGGCTGTAGTAGAGGAGAAGTTTCTGTTTCAGATTCTCAAAATATATGAAGTTCTGTCCAAGGGGCTGCCTCTGAGATCACCACCAGCCGCATATTCTTACTTTCAAGTCGTCCAAATTCTGCAGCTGCAGGGATACTTTGAGGAAATTCCCCTGTTTCTTCCAGCTGCCGAGAAGGAAGTTTTAAAGTGCCACGTGGCGCTGAGACATCCGTTCTCCCTGGCTGACAGGTCTATTCTGCAAGTTAGCAGAGGAGAAGAAGTGAAGGTTCTTCAGTAGCAAAAGAAGTTTATTCCTTCCTATCCAAAGTCACTAATTTCAGCTAATCGGTGTGAACTAGCTCCACAAATTCTTGGGCCAGCCGAAGACAAAGTGATTCCGTTGTCCAGCAGCTAGTTTCATCATTTTTATATGCCCAGTAAATAGAGAGCCAGAGCTCTAATTCACCTCCGTTTGGGGGACACAGCCAAATTCAGAGGCGTTGAGTATTTTAGGCACGAACGATTCTACTTGATCTGTGGAGCTTATTCATTCCAGTTCTCCTTCTGGGGAAGATTCCAAAGACAGAGATTGGTGAGGAGAGGGAGCAGGTGCATTTGCTTTTCACCTTGCAAGAGACTGGTTATTAGATCAGGGCATGGTTCTATTCTAGAAGTATGAGTTGCCTGCGTAACTCAGGTAGCTTTTATTTAATGTGACTTTCAGTTGAAATAGTATGTTTTAGGCTGTATTCGTAAAAGAAAAGTCACTTGAAATGTCAGATTTTGGGCATTTCCATTTTGATCAAGCCCCAAACTTGACCAAAAAATTGTCACAAGTGCCTATACTAAATAATTATAAGTGATAACATTAGCTGGTAGAATATATGAGTTATTCAAAGCTATTTTAACATTGTAATGAAAACATACTGGTTCTAAATCCTTATGTAGAATAAATTTTCACAGTTTATTTTTGAACAATAAAATAATGAAATGATTTTTCAGCATTTCACAGCAAATCTTATATACAAGGTCTATTTTGAGGTATTTAATGATTCAGTTAATTTCATTATTATAGTAATTTCTCATAATCACCCATGATTTTCTTACATCAGTCTAGTATATTTTATTACTGTAGAGAAAAAAATCCTCAGATCATATCTGAGCATTAAGTACTTTGTATGAATATTTTGCAGCAGAGAAAGCTAAAAAAAAATATTTATAATGTATACACACACACACGCACACATTCTCAAGGTTATATTATAAGTTGTTGCCCAAAACAAAGGGCATATTTGTTCTTACTTTTATCTCTAAGTACTTTGTGAATATGAATATGGAATCAGTAATTATCTAAGTATTTTTAGAATGGATTTGTGTATTTAAATGAAAAATGCCTGTTGAAACCTTATGCTGTGGGAAACGCCCTATTTCCTATTCAGAAATGTATGCAGTAATAAGCACCCAACACATTTTTCAAGAGCAAATAGTTTTATATCTAAAACAAATTGTCATCTTCTATCTGACATTCTTAAATAAACTTTTACAACGTCACTAAAGAAACAAAAGTAATCAAGGCAGTTATTTTTTTGTTATCAAAGTATAGATGCATTTACACCCAGAACAAAATTTTTCTTATTACAACGCTGACTAAAAATCCTATCGTGTAGTAGAAACGCAAACATTCCTTCACTGTTGTTTTTGAAAGTCTTTTTTTGTTTGTCCATCCTCTAGGTATCCAGTAGCAATCTCAAAATATGTTGTGGCTTGAACTATTTCATTTTTGTTCACATAAAGGAAAATAGTTTTGCTATCTGCTCCTTCCTTTCCTTTAAGCATTCAGATATCCAGGAATTGATATATTTCCAGTACACTATTTTTTTTTGTCCTGATAAGTATGCCTTGAGCCAGAACAATTTTCTAGAATGATGCAGATCTTCCCCGATATTTTATGATTCCTTAATTGATTTGGGATGTATGCACTATATAAAAGGGGGAGAGGATTAGTGTATATCTGCACTGTGGATAGCAAGCTCAGGCTTTTAGAACCCATCCAAGGGAGGTTTTGGTGGTGTTCAGTGAGGGAGTTCTGGGCTGGAAGTTGAAGTGGAGACAAGTTATATAAAATTCAATAAGGAGCAATAATGACCACAAATCTCACTTCACCGGTTTGTTTGCTAAGAGGATCAAAGAGATGATGAATGTAAGTTAACAGGATAATGGTTATGAGTTTAGCCTTTGAAATAAGGAGTGGATTCAAGACACAGTCTTGCAACTTATTCTCTCTATAGTCTTAAGTAAATTACTGAAACTCTCTGAGTCTCAGTTTACTTATTTTTAAATTAGGGATAATGCCATATACATCATAAAATTGTTAAATAAACATGGCAGGTATTTAATATAGTGCCTGATGCAAGAATTGCAGGAATCATTTTTGAAAATAGTGTTTTCTTACTGATATAAAGTACAATTTATATTGTTGTTATAGTTATAAGTGATCAAAACTTTTTTTTTAACAGAACCAAAAACCATATATGTTACACATGTAGCAGTAATATTATATTGAATACAAATATGTAGGTTGTTCACTTTTAAGAGTCATGTGTTTTATTTTTGCTCAGAAGATATTAGGAAGTATATCAATTGAAATTCTTAATATTTGAGGTCTTTCAGTGAAGACATTTTGAAAATGCTGTTAGTTTTATTGTTCCCATTTCTTTTATCAATTCCAGTGTATGTCTATATCATAAAAAAATTAGAAAAAACAATTGTTTTTACAAATGTCCTAAGAATATATATATTTTTTTATTCATTGAAATGACACAGGCTTTTTTTTGAAGAGGGACTGGTGTGAGGAAAGAAAAAAGAGGAGGAAGGAGGCTGGGAAGACAGCCATGATATAATATTAAAATTAGGCAGATTGGACAAGATTGCATAAAGCTCCATGCCATCTTTGTGCTTTAGACCAAATGATTTAATAGCTAATGAGCTCATGCTCCTGTGTCTTTGACTTGCCATCATGATTTTACCAAAATAAAGTATGAAGTCCTTTTTGCATCTGGCATCTCTTTTGAAGTGATTCTAACTGCTGAGGGATTGCTAACTGAACTGAACGCTTCAAGAAAGCCAATTTACTCAGCTGGTTGCAGAGCCTTTGACCTTAATGGTGGGACTTGGCAAATCAATGCATACACGTATGTTTAGTGTTCTGTCAAGAATTGTGAAAATGCTCTGTAAGCCATAGATCCTTCTGCAAAATACTATTTTGTAGTTTAAACATTAGTCTTTCTTCAGAGGCCAATGAGGCTAGTTAATTAAGCCTGAGGGGTTATGAACTGTTGGCAGTTAATAAGTCATAAAATTCCTCCATAAAACAGGATGCGAGATTCCATCACTGAAGCAAAGAGTACAAAGGGCCGGTGTATAAATATCTAATTGTACCAAAGGACTGGGCTTTCTCAATGACTGCTCATCTGGAGTCTCCAGGGCATGTTCGCTGTGGTTTCCTGATTTTTAGAAGCCGGTTTAAAAAATGAGTGCATTAAAGGGTAATTTGCCTGAAAGTTCAGGAAGTAAAGGGGGTGGTGTGGAAGCAAGCTGAAGGGGAGAGAGACAGGACATAGTGAGAAGACAGAAAATGAGAAGGAGGGTAGGATAGAGAGACAGGGAACTCAAAGTCGGAAAACTTGTCTCCACAGAGTTCGACATGACTGTATGTGTCATCTGTTCTTTTTTTCCTCCCCGTAGGATGTTCACCATGGAAACGGTACACAGCAGGCCTTTTATGCTGACCCCAGCATCCTGTATATTTCCCTCCATCGCTATGATGAAGGGAACTTTTTCCCTGGCAGTGGAGCCCCAAATGAGGTTCGGTTTATTTCTTTAGAGCCCCACTTTTATTTGTATCTTTCAGGTAATTGCATTGCATGATTACCCGTAATTTTCTTGTCCTTTGCTGGTGTTTTAAATTACACGAGATTACTGAATTGTCCCACGAGAGCAAAAACCATTGCAGAACAAGTGCATAACCCAGAGCACTGGTTGTCAAGCAAGGGTGGGCTGATTTGACATGTTGTTTGATGTTTATTTCAAGAGCTCACATGTGTTTGTTTTCCTCTCTTCTTGCTTTCTTCCTTGTGCCCTCTTCTACCCGCTGTGGTGTGGTTTTTCTCTTTGTAGGTTGGAGCAGGCCTTGGAGAAGGATACAATATAAATATTGCCTGGACAGGTGGCCTTGATCCCCCCATGGGAGATACCGAGTACCTTGAAGCATTCAGGTTGGTACTTCTTTCTATGAAAGTAGCAAATTAGAAATGTCCATGGAAACTGTGCCAAATGTAAAAGAGAAATCTAAATTTCTAACTAAGGGAAAGTGGCTAAAGGAGCCATCCCTCAAAGCTCCATAAATGTTTGGTTTGGGAGACCTAAATATTGCTACAAAGCCAGTAAGGAATATATGTAAGAAAAAAGGTACATCAAGATCTAGTTGTATCGTTGGTGAATATCTTCTCCCATTCAGCAGGTTTGCAGTTTTGCTTTGTTGATGGTTTCCTTCGCTGTGCGAAAACGCTTTCGTTTCGTGCAGTCTTGTGTGTTTATTTTTTCTGTTGTTTCTCTTGTCCAAGGAAACATATCCCAAAAATACATTACTATTTTTTGGATATGTCTCCTTGGACAAGAGAGTCAGAAAGTTTACTGCCTGTGCTTTCTTCTAGGAGTTTTATGGTTTCAGGTCTTACATTTAAGTCTTTAATCCATTTTGAGGTTATTCTTGTATGTGATGCAAGAAAGTGATCCAATTTCATTGCTTTTGCATGTGTCTGTCCAGTTTTTCCAGCAGCATTTATTGAAGAGACTATCTTTAACCCATCATATATTCTTGCCTCCATTGTTATAGATTAATTGACCACATGGATGTGGGTTTATTTCTGGGCTCTCTATTCTGTTCCACTGATCTAGGTGTCTGATTTTATGCCAGTACCATGCTGTTTTGAATACTATAACCTTGTAGTATAGTTTGATATCAGGTAGCCTGATACCTATAACTTTGTTCTTCTTTCTCAAGATTTCTATGGCTATTCAGAGTCTTTTGTGGTTCCATATAAACTTGAGGATTATTTATTCTAGTTCTGTGAAAAATGCCATTGGTATTTTGATAGTTTGCTTTGAGTAATATGGACGTTTTAACGATGTTGATTCTTCTTATTAATGAGCATGGTATATGTTTCCATTTATTTGTATCTTCTTCGTTTTTTTTTCTTCAATGTCTTATAGTTTTCCAAGAGTACAGGTCTTATACCTCCTTGGTTAAATTTATTCCTAGGTATTTTATTCTTTTTGATGCAATGGGGATATAGTCTATAACATTGTAATAGCTATGTATGGTGTCAGATGGGTACTAGACTTATCACTTCATAAGTTATATAAAGTCACTATATTGTATACCTGAAAATAATATAATATTGTATGTCAACTGTAATTTAAAAACAAAAAATAACTAATTAAAAAAATACTTTAAAAAAAAACACCTAGTAGTAGTTATACAGCTATATTGGCCAATGGCCCAGGCATGCTCTCCCCTCCCAGCAGAAAAGCCAAAAGAAGAAAACAGAAAGATCTTATTAAGTAGTTCTGGAAAAGTCTGCCATTATAACATGATTGAGAGTGGACATAAGCATTTTAAATGCTCTGAGAAGTCCTTCAGTACCTATTTAACTTGAACAGACATTTCCCAATCTTCATTGGACTAAAGAATCTCTTTTACACATAGCACCGCTTAGCATTCTTAGGTCTGAGGAGCTGGCCCACTTTTGGAACATTGGCCTTGGCAATCTCATTTCATGGTAGAGCAAATGACTTCTTCCCTCATAATATGTGTAGTTTTCCTCTCACATTAAAACTTCAACTAATTAATTGGTGGTTTTCAGTTTCTCTACAAAATGTAGGAAGTAATTAAAATGTATATTTGTGTATACATATTGCATTCTGCTATATATTTTTTCTAAGCAAAGAACTTTTTGAATTAATTTAAGCAAGAAATACAAGTTAAAAGCTTTCTTTTTGGATATGTATATTTTTTATACAAAGACATTATTCTATGGAATTAAAAAAAAAATTAGTCCTTGGAAAGGTCTCTGTTTTAAGGAGAAATATCAGATTATGTCAATATGTGCTTCACTTGCAAGATTTTAGGATATATTAACCTATTGGTAATATATGACTTTTGGGATATTTTGTTTAGTAGAAAGCAAAAGCAAACAACTACATGATAAGAAATTTTGGAAGCATTAATAATTGTTTTGAAATTTACTATTTATGAATTCCCAAGGGGAAAATCCTGTTGATGTATTTAAAACTTAAGGAAATAATAAGGCAGTTTTTCAATAAATGCAGTTTTGGTGGGTTTCTGCTCTCCTGTGTATCATGCATATTTCATTTCTCATTTGAGGGTCACTTCTCATTTGAAAACAGGAAAAATGATAGAAAATCACTGTTTTCAAGAAAATACAAAATAAATATATTTGGTTTGGTATTAGAGATACTAAGGGAAATTCTACCCATGTTCCAGATTTGTACTTAGGGAAAAATATATACACTCATATATCTATACTATTTATAGAAAAATAGCTGAAATAAGTTTATTTACTTTAAGACTTGGGTTGTCCAAGAAGATATTTTGTGTTAATCAGCAGGAAAACCAAAAAATCATATTAAGAAACTATAGACGTTTCAGTGTTAGGAATTCTGTTTGCCTATATTTGCAACTTAAAAAATATCATTACTGTCTTAAAGGAATTCTAATGGGATAATAGAGTTTAATATTTTATCATATATGAATTTGTTTACCAAGTTAACCTAGTAACTTGCATTATACACACATTAAGTTCTTAACATTACTATATAGCATATAATTATATCCATTGATCTGCAATACAGAATTCTTAGTTTTTTTATTATCATACTATTTGTGGTGCTATAGCTTTATATAAAAATTGATCATGCATTCACAGCAGGGCAGGATAATTTGTATATTTTTATCTATTGTTCTTCACATGTCAAAGTGAATGGTATATGAGATTTTTTTTTAAAGAACCTTTTTGAACACAACAATTTTATTAAGTAACGTGAAAACAGATATTAAGTGTACATTACTGGTTTTTAATTGAAATGGTAAGTAAATCAAGTGCTCCTGAAAGTGACTGAATGTCCTCAAGAATGGCACCTTCTCCTTGCCTGGAATGTGGGACACTTTGTGTTGGCAAACTTTTCTAAACTTCCCAGTACAGTCGCGTCTCTAAGCTTAACCAGAGGAGAAGCACCATTATTTAGCGAGGCTGAGGAAATGAAAAACTGTAGCTTTTAATGTTCATGGTTATTTAAGAACCAGATTTAAGCCATAATGATTCTATTAATTTTGAACTACACCATGTCTGCTTGTCATTCAATGTGCATGACTAGAAATACCTGTGAACTTGTTATGGAGGCATCAAGAAAGTAAGTCTTTCATTTAGTCATTCAAAAAAAAAAAAACATTGATTGAACACATATTACATGCTGGGCTCAGTGATGAGCACTTGGAATTCAGAACTGACTTGCTGTCAGGGAACATAATAGAAGTGATACTTACTGTTCTAGTGAAAAGATGTTCTTAGACATAGGGTAAAATGATAAACTCTCCTTGAAGGGTTTCGGGAAAGGCTTCCATCAAGTATTGTTCGACATGTGCTTTCAAGGATGAGTGGGAGTTTTCAAGGAATAAAGGAATTTCGAGTAGGGGAAATTCATTCCAGGCAGAGAGAATAGACTGAAAAGCATGGAGTCATGAAATGGTCTTGCTCTGTTGGCTCAATGTCATGAGGGTGGGATTATGTGTCAGGAATATGATAATACTTCATAAAGTCTTTTGCAAAGTACTGCCCATCTTAAAATACAAATTCCTTTCTAATTTGGGGCTTTAATGAGATAGACTCCCAAATAATTTTTGATGTAGTATTTTATAAGTATATCCTTATTACACAAACTTTGTTTCCCCATATTGAAACTGAAGGTCTTTCTGGCATCTGCATGTAGATATAGGAAATGGATGTGGGGGGAAAGTAAACGGTGCCTTTCCTTTTTTCTTAATTTTTAACTGTTTCTGGGCTGTAATAAGTATCTTTGGAGGGAAAACCTCTCTCTGTGAAGCTACATTTATAGTGGGATATAAGATGGTTGCTTATTTTACCAGCCAAAATTTGTCGCATGTATTGCCCTTGTGGTTTCTATTCTATCTATGGCAAAAAGAAAATTTCAGGCAGGCCAACCATTTTCATGTTTGTTATAAGCTTTAAAGCTAATTTAAAAATATATAATGGAATATTTAAATTAGTTCAGGTAACCAGTTATTTCTTCCATGCAGTTATCAATCATCCCTGAAATAATGGAAGGATATACTTAAGATTTTTCACAAGAGTTTTTAAAATATTCAGTAATGTCAAATATCTCTCATGTTCAACTAAAATATATTTTCAAGGTTACCGTTTTACAAAATAATTATGGCTATTTTTATTGAGGTCTTACATGCCAAGTCCTAGATTAGAAATTTTATAGAAATTATGGCTAAATCTTAAGTGGTTTGTATGAACCATAGAACTGCTAAATTGGAAGGGCCATGATGTGAGTTCAGTTTATGGCTCTAAAATCTTTGCTCCTTTTTTCATACCACACTGCTACTTTATTCTACTCTTCAAGACTCAAAAGACAAAGGAGTAATAAGGCATAGCGAACTTTCGCTAAAACATAAGACCTTCTCTCCCTGACCTAAGTCACAAATGCCTAGTACACAACATGGCAAAGAAGAGCTATTCAATAATATTGGCTGAATGAGTCAGTGAATAAATGAGTGAGTCGGAGAACAGAGAAGGAATGATGATGCCTACAAGAGAAGCATTGGAAACTGTTGGTATTAAGTGAGCCTAGCAAAAGTCTGAGGGAGCTGCATAAAGCCTATCTCTCAGCCGCTCAAGGAGTATTGTTTCAAAGAACTCCAAACACCCATTCATTTGCTTATACCAATGTCAGACATCTTCTCTTCCTTCAACAAATAATTTTGCTGAATGCCTGCTAAGCAGTCTCTATTCCAATCACTTCAAAATATTGTTTCAATGGTTCTCTCGTATCCATGGTCCCTAGATGGGCACTGGATACATGACTTTTTCTAAAGATTAACTCTTTAAGAGTCCTGCAAATGTTAAAATCATGATTTATATAAGAACATTTAAATAGTTTGTGTATAGTGGGCAGGAGACTATGTATGTCATGCTTCTAATTCTAGAGAGGAAAACATCTCCAAGTGTTTAACAAAATAGGTAGCAGTTTCCAGTGTAGAAGTAATATACTAGTAGCCCTTGAAATTATGCCTATTTTATTGAATAAATAAATGAGTGAATGAATAACAATCCTTGTATAACTTTTTAATATCAAATAAGAAGCACAAACCCTGTATATTGAGAAGGTTTTGATGAAACAATAAGTGACTCATTTGGCACACACTGAGGAGTAGCTAAGAGAGTGGCATAGAGTTGTTCATCTGGGTTCCTTTGATGCAAACAAGTTGTCATTTAAAAAGTCACATCTCTGCAAGCTGGTATGTTACATATAGTCTGTAGCTGCCATAATTAATTTGTTTATGATGAGGATTTCCAAAAGACAAAGGACCTATATACATATAAGCTCTTCAGGGATGTTCTCCTCAGGGGAAAACTCTGACCCAGAATGGTTCTGTATCCCTGAGGTTGTCAGTATGCAACTACTGATTTGAATGAGTTATCTAATCTAGAAATTAAATATCTAGCCAATTTTTTTGTTATTTTTATTGTAAGTTTCCTTTTTTTTTTCCTTTTCATTGACTTATGAAGTGTTTCTATTGTAGCCAAAATGTCTTATGCTTACAAGGGTAGCCTTTGCTAAAATATGTTGACCATATAACCAACTAGAATGTTTAATTATATGTTACATAGTCAAAGCAGTTGAAAGAATTGAGCACATACAAAGAGTCCAAACTGTCTATATCTCTCTCCTGTCTTCGGTTCAGACCTGTTTCCTTCAATGATATAAGCAAATTTAAAATCCATAAATATAAAACTGACTGGAAACTTGACTAGATAGTATACCTATTCTCAGGTCATCAGTCAAACTGTCAATTCTGTTCTAGATGTGGCATCTTTAAAAATAGGAGCCATGGCTTTCTATGCTTTCTCCCTTGCTTGTGGCAAACAAACAAACAAACAAACAAATAAAATAAAATAAAATGCATTTAACTTAAGAGCAAAGAATAGAGCCCTATTGTCATGTTCATCGAGCATGTGTTCTTCCCACAACTAGTCAATAATGGTCAGACTGGAGTTTTGTAGAGTGGTGTGGTTTACCATAGAATGACAGTAGATAATTTGGCGCAGAGCACATAAATAAGTGCAATATTTTTTTTTCTCTCCTTGTGATTTTATCAACCATCATCGTTATTCTAATTAATTTTAGAGCACTGACTTCTAAATGTTTGGTCATATGCATAGACTGAAAAAGAGGATGCTAAATTCTGTCTGAGAAATAAGATGGGACCATAGTAAATTTTTATATTCTCTTTTATTGATAATGACAACTAACTTCATTTTTATGGTTATTATTCTAATTTTTTAGTCATTTTCCTGTAATTTCATTCTAAGTGAATGGGAACGAATGCCATTGTAAAAACAACAACATAATATAATGATAATAACAACAGAGAAGTATGTAACCTTCATTGAGGCCTTAATATTTGCTAGTGACTCATTTCTTTTCATCTTTACAAGTTGTTGAGCTAAGTGCTCCTAGTGTCCAGATGAGAACACCAAGCCCCTTTTGCATTTCATTAGGTTTACCGATGTCACACAGCTGGTAAATAGTGATCAGGGATTCGGTGGCAACTCTTATGAGTGTGTAGACAGTACTCCTTTGGCCCCAAGACATACAGTCCCTCTTTCAAGAGTAGAGGTGACAAAACAGTAATATAGTGAGAAATTCTTTGCAAATGTGTTTGAGTCCATCCAACATTCAGCTTGGACATTTAAATTGGTAACACTGTTTTAAAATTGAAAATAACTTGTAGACTTTCACTACCCTTGTATCATATAATAACTCGAAACCACTTCTTTTTGTGTCTTTCCCTCATCTGACATGCTAAGAGAGCCTAACAGATGAAACCCCTCTAATTTTTCTTCCATCTGATAAGTTAGACTATTTACAATGGGAAATATTTTTCTTCTTTGTTAAAAGAAGTATTTTCTTCTTATGTATACATTTAGATTTTTTGGAATGTGCATGTAATTGAACTTGAGAAATACCAAATTAAATTTTAATCGAACATAGAGTGATAAATGCACTTTTAGATCCAGTTTTGAAATAAAGAATGATTTGTTGTCATCTGAAAATCATACTCAATACTGCAAAATGATTTGGGGTCTTATTTTGTCTATAAGAGCTGTGGTTGATGCTTCCCACTTTGAAATGGACTCTCAATTGTTAGTGACAACCAAATATATTATGCTCATGATAGTATGTATTTTCCCAGAGATGCCGAAGACAGTTTGGGAAAGGACAGAATTTCTTGAAACAATTTGCCAATATGAAATACTGTACATATCAAATTGGCCCTACTACCATCTTTCCCAGACCATTTATCATAGCTCACAAATCAGGCCCACATTTTCCCTTTCTGAAAGACTTGGCTAATAAAGAAGATATGGGCTTCAAATTCGAACTTGTCAATCAATCTTGGGAACAAAGCAGTAATGATTTTCATCTATTGATATTTTATTTCAATGAAGAGCAATACATACAAATTTAATGCTGGTGGGATCTACGATTTTATTCATTGTCCAGATTCTATTCTTTATATTCAGCATGTAGAAATGTTTTAAGAAGTTTTATCAGAACTGGTCAGAAGAAAAAGATCCATAGGAATGAATTTTAGAAAGCTGTCAGCTCTATCTGCTCTTTAGTTTCAGCAAAAAGTATACTTTAAGAACATTTTTTTCTCTTTCATCTGTGCAACATATTGTACCAATTTTCATCAAAAAAAAATTACAATTTCTATAGGTGTGTGTCTCTAGATACCCTTAGAATTCTGCTCTTTGACCCTAGGAGTAAATTGATCTTATGCACACCTGTCTTCCTTGGGAAACTTGCAAACTTCATTTTTAAGCTGAGCATCAAAGAGATATGATATTATTAGACAGTATGGAGCTCAGGTAAAAAGCCCAGAAAGGGTCTTGAAGCCCTTGAAGTTCTGAAAGGTGAATTATATTATCTGCAGTGAAGAAGAACTATTTAAAATAGTTCAAATGCTACAACATTGTTTTTACTATTATTTTAAAAGGTCAGATCAACTATAAAAAATTTAAGACAACATTTTTCCCTTCTGACTGAGAACAGTTTTAAAGCCAAAAATTTCCAGGAATTTGTGTAGCAATTATATAGTTTTCCAAATACTAAGGACTAATTAAAAGAGTAGCTATGTTCAATTAACTGTTTTTTCCTAGCAGTTCGCTCTAAAAAAGAAAGCAATGTGCGTGACTAGCAGTGATTTGTTTTTATTTTCAAGATGGAACAATGGATTGTAAAACCTTTGCTTTGCACAAAATCCTCCCAACATATGTGTAATACTCACAGATATCAGGAAGTGAAAGCTTTCCACTACATGTTATCATGAAGCTTTTTAGGCCAGAAATAGCAGATCTTTTGGACTGTCAAGCAACTCAGATCAGTTCATCAACTTAAATCATCTCATCCAGTAATAAATGGAATTGTTGTGCAGTTAATTATGATATGACACAGCCAGAATGGAAGATAAATATAATTGAGAAACTATGGAGTCACACTTTTTTCACAGTTTTAGTAGGATTTTAAGATTATGCTTCATTTACTGGTAAGACACAGCCCAATAAAAATCACTTATCCTCTGTCTCATTGAATAGCTATTTATTAACCAAATTTCAGTGCCTTTGGGTCTTGGATGTGTTTTCTTGAAACAGAATTTCCCCTCCACTTCCATGATTTCACATCTTAAGTTTACTATAACTAAATTTATGGAGATGACAAGTAATGTAACAAAAAGATATAATTTTTGTTTTCATAGACTATATAAACATAAATTTGTGTCCCTCTTGAGAACTAGATAAAATATAATGTTTACTAATAATAATTTACTTATTAACTTTTCCAGATAGAGGAACCATCTTTGGGAAACTTCGGTTCCACAGAAAGTCTGGTCAGTTATTACTTCCGAGGTGCAGGGCTTATGTTTACACCACATTGTGGTAGGCGGGACTTTCAGAGACTAGTCCAATTCTTTGCATGGCATCAAACATCTGGATGACAGAAGTCAATTTTCCATGTTTCATCCCAATGATTTGATGTCATATAGAGGAAAATTGTATCAACATCTGCTCCTATTTATGCAGATATTTAAACTCCGCTGGCACTCTTCTAGAAGGGTGAGGACTTGTCCTTGTATCTGGTCTGAACCTGTCTGTCTTTCTTGTGGGCACCACGGGCCTGAATGTTGGTTGTCTACACGTCTTCTACTCCTAAGAGCAGCATTGCTGCTATAAAGCCATACGGAGGGCAGCGGGCTTATGAACTGTGTAACTTCTGATGGAAAAGGCTTAGGAAAATAACTTTTTCACCATTGTGGTTCGTATTTCACAATTTAAAAAATGGGAAGAAGAAGAGGGGAGGTAGATGATTTAGTCGCCTTTGAATCTCAGCAGAAATTTAAATCCACCCTACATCTCAACTTGGGAATATTTTGCGTCCCAGAGCAATTGTGGAAAAGGCCGTCAAGAAAATAGCATCTACATGTTATGCTACCTATTAAAGGAAGGTGCATATTATTGCAACTGAAACAAAATATGGGCTCACCTAGGATGTGTATTTTTGATTGGTTCTTCTTAAAATTAAAGCAATATTAGAGTTTCTGAAACGGACTGAATTTCAGAAACAAATGAGCATTTTTATTCAAACAATAGTCAAAGGCAAAGAAATGAAAAGGAGTTTATATGCAATCCAAAGCAAGAATGGAGCAGGCATAGATTTCAAAGTTTGGTAGCCCAAAGCATGCTTGGTCACTGGATTCTCTGTGCTTTCGGTTTCAGAAATGTTTCTTAGATATTACTGTTGCCGCACTGAGCCTCTGACTTTGCTTTGTGTCCCCAAGTCCCTCTCCCTTGTACGAGTTTCTGATACTGTTAATTCCCTTTTATATTCCAGGATTTCTAAATTGAAAATATTATTGTAGAAATTAGCCATTATGCCTTTCTCTCCAATAAATATAATTACACCAAATGTCGCAGCAGGTGAAAAATGCAGGGACAGAAATAGTCATATATGGTGTGTGTCATATTTTACTGATTTAGTTAAAAATCATCTGACTAAATTCTAAATTATTCAGAGAACTGAGTTCTTTCGAGAATTTGTTAATATATTCCACAAAGTAGTATATTAGTTTCGTTTTTTTGAGGACATGAAAATTGATAAAAATCAAATGCTATGTGGAATCCAAAAGAAGAATTAATATCAAAGAAGGATCACTGTTACCTGTTAGTTTATTAGTGTCAATTTTTAAAAGATAACATATTAACATTTTGTCAACGTAAATAAATATATATATAACATATATATATATATATTTATGTGTATATATAGTATTTGATACAGTTCTCTAAACATGTTTTTGAGAAGTTAGAATGTAGACACCATCCCATTGTCAGAGGTGAGTGTGCAATCATGTACCAAGTTTGAAGGGCTTATGAGGCCCAATTTAAAATTTTGTTGTTTTATAATAACTTTGGAAAAGTGTATTGTTCCTTGTAAAATATCCACATGTTCTCCTTTGGAATGGCTCCAGACTGTAACTGAACCACGAGGTTGCCCCCTGGTGCTTTATGTATTGTTTAATTGTTTGCCTTTGGTGGATGTTTTTATTAAAAGCCTATTATTTAGGATAAGACCAAAGTGTCATTTTAAGAACAACAGAAGCAGGGCTATTCAGTCCCATAGTTCTCTTTCATAGGTGTGTTAGTGAACACTGGATGCAGCTAATGAGCCTGCTGACATTTTTTCTTGTAATACTTCAAAAAGAGCAACAACAACAACAACAACAACGAACAAAACCCTGGATTTTTATTTTCCTCCAATAAAACATGACAGGATTGGCTGGAAGAACTTGAGTCTGTATGGCTGTGCCCAGGGCAGGAAGGAAGAGAGGTATCTGTGTGCTGTGTATGTTCACTCATCTATGTTTTGGTCCAGGAGGAGCTAGTCTGGAGTTGTATGCACTTTGACACGTGTGGCAGTATCAAGCGCGAGGACTCAGGGGTGGAGGGAGCTGGGAGGACCATGTGTTGGGAGGGCCATGGTGGGCTTTCCCAGATTGTCTACCAAACCTATGTATGCTTTAGTGGCTCTTACTGGCCTCTCCCTGTCTACAGTCCAATTGCCAGACAAGTACGCTTCTGAGATTGTCAGATCACTCCGAATATAAATTAGGTCTGGGAAAAGTTTTTAATTCAATAACTTTAATTCTAAATGCTCTACTTCTCCCTGAATATTTTTTCTTCTGAAGTGGCATCATCATCCCACTCACTGATTTCTCAAAAGTTGGCTCCGGAAACCATTCAAAGTGTTCTCTAGCAGGTCCTTGCCACAAAGAGCAAGCAAGAATTTGATTAGTCTTCTTCCCAAGCTAGTCTCAGCGACTGTGACCCACCCTCAGGCAAAAAAAGAAAAAAAAAAACAAAAAAAAACTTGAAGGCAATATACCTTGATACAATTTCTAGGACTTAAATGATCTCATTAAATTCCGATGCTAGATATCATTGACATTGGAGGAAATATGATTATTGACAAAATGTAAGCCTGTTATATACTATATCACTTCAAAAGGAGAAAGGCCATTAGGCTATAATTACATCAGAAACAGTATACACATTTGGCTGGTTTATAAACTGTCACTTTCAGAAGTATGAAGACGTATAAAAGTTTCCAAAGGCTCCATTATGACCCTATTTCCAACAGTATTCTCTGACAAACTAAATAAATTACTGCATATATTGGACCTTTGAGGCTTGGGGCAAAGAATGGAAAAATTATTTACCAAAGCTTGAAAATATTTAATCACTAGAGGCAGGGGGGCAACGGTGTTTTAATTAGCAGGTCCTCGGGCCATTGGCTGACTGGAAGCTTTCTCAAACAACCACACAAATGCACTGAATAGCTGTTTGCCAGCCTTAGGGTCAGGCCTGAGATGAAACAGATAAGATAATTGGCTCTAATGAAATCCAGAAGGCCTTGGCTTTCTTGTTTGAGCTTGGATTTGAAAAGTGCGTGTGGAAGTGAGGCTTAATTCAAACCAGAACTGAGCTAGGCCCGTTTCTCAGTGACTTTGATATTGTTTGAAGTTCTAAAAGTGTTCGCCACACCACTAGCCTGCTGGGCTGGGCCTCCCTGGTACCCTTAATTACTAAGCTTTATTGCTGACTTTACTACACAGGAAAGGGGCCATTATATGTTCCATCAACATCAGCTCTTCTCAGATTGGAGGAAAGGGCAGGGTTAAAGGCCATTGTAGGAAGGCAAAACCTTCACTTTGAGGTAGTCAGATCATTTACCAGTGTTGAATTTCACTGTTCTGCACATACATTCCTTACAACACAGAAGCCCAATTTCCATTTTTTTAAACAAGTGATTACTTTTCAAAACATTTTTGTTTGTGCCTGTTTTTTGCGGAGAGAACATTTATTTTTAGGGGCTGAAATGATTGCACCTGATATATTGGGGGGAGAAAAATACAACACCTCCCAATTAATCATCACACCAGAAAGCTCTGGTTGGATTCCGTAATAAGGAGGATTATTATTAATGCCCCTTTGAAGTGGAAATAAGTGAGGAACCCTCCTGTGGTGTTCGAGTTGTCCTGACACCCTGAGGAATAAAGACCCCTCAGGAGACTCCACAAAATTAAATCCCAGCTTCTAGAAATTCTCACAAAGAGGTTACACAAAAGTGCTCCCAATTCGGTCCGAAGCCCAGAAGCAAAAATGAGGAAGTCTCCTTCTTAGGGCTGTAATGTCACCAAGGAAGTCATCCCCCTGAAGTTTGCTGCTCCCTTCTTTTGGTCCAGTTGGTAAGATGGATTATGCGTCTTAATGAATTGATAATTATTCAGCCCTTAACCCTCTCAGATGAGGAGACCTGGTCATGCTGTGAAAGCCAAGGAACTTGGAGTCCAGACCTATTTCCTGCCCTATTTATCACCTTTTAGGTAGGAAAGTCATGAGTGATACCATCTGCCTTGGCTTTCTTTGAAATAAAAAGTTAATTATTTTTTCATTATTTAAGTAAACTTGACATTAATGCGTTCTAATTTCATGCCTGATTCTGGGCACCATTCATCCAGCACTACTTACTGAGTATGTTTTTTCACTGGCGGCAGTGGACACTAGCTCTTCATAAGGTTGTGTCCAGGCCTAAGGAACCATACGGAAGAACCCAGGAATATCTGCATTTGGAACACAAAACTGAGCCTCCATTCTGTAGCCTCTGCTAAGAGGAATTAAGGAGGCCCTGACAGACTTTTGCCAATGAGGAACATGATGTCAGCTCACACCAGAAGCAAGAAGATTCTTAGAATAGTCAGCCAATTCAAAAAAACATTTTTAGTTTTTATTAGGCACTGTTATGGACTGAATGCGTTTCCCCATAATTCTTTTGCTGATGCCCTCACCCAAGATGTGACAGTATTTGGAGATGAGGCCTGTGGGGATTAATTAGGGTTAGATGAGGTTATGAGCCTGGAGCCCTGATCTGATGGGATTGCTGTCCTTGTAAGAAGAGATGCCAAAGAGCTCTCGCTCGCTCGCTCGCTCGCTCTCTCTCTCTCTCTCTCTCTCTCTCTCCCCCCCCCCCCCCCCATGCACTGAGAGAAAGCTCTGAAAGCACAACACAAGATGGTAGCTGTCCACAATCCGGAAAGACAGCCCTCACCAGAACCCAACCATGTTGGCGCCCTGATCTGAAACTTCCAGGCTCCAGAACTGTGAGAAAATAATTTTCTGTTGGTTTAGCTCCTCAGTCTATAATATTTTGTTATGGCCATCTGAGCAGACCAAGCCACCATGAAGATCTTCAGGAAACCAAACAACCCCAATAATGGCTCTCAATTTGAGAGACCAAAGTATTTTCCAAACTACCTCTGAACTCTACAAACTGAACACTAGATACAGAGGATATTAATAGCTGTTTCTCGGCAATAAAAAATATCCTGTGGTGAATCAAATCTCCTCTTGAAGATGAAATAATTTGTAAAAGCTTATTAAAGATATTAAGAATTCCAGTAACAAGGAAATCTTACATTATTGTGTTTCCTCAAATTACTTGAACATAGAATTTCCCACTCCCCCAATTCCTTTTTCCCAAAAATAATTATAAATATCATGGAAACTAGCATTCCACAGAACAGAGTTTGAAAACTTAGTGGGTATTTTAGACAGTTCATCATTAATTAAATATATATGATAATATGAAAGTATTACAAACTTATCTACCCTTAAGATCCTCACAATCAATCTAATTGTATAACATTATTGTATAATCATATAATATTTTATTATCAGATAAACTAAGCACTTGGGTGACCCATACTCTAGAGATTGTCTTCTCCCTTCCCCACTGGTTGTATCTGGATGGTTCTTAGGAACTCAGCATCATAAAGACAAAGAAAGAAAGAGAAAGAGAATCAGCAAGAGAGGGAAAAGGGAAAAGAGGGTCAGTTTCCTTTGATATCACTATGAAATCATCCAGTGAATTTTCTTAGGGTAAAGTTACTGCCATTCAAAATTATAGCAAATTGGTGATATTTTACAGTCACTGTGTATATTTTGTTTCAGTTGAAATATGTGCATATATATCCCAAACTTATTTTAGATCAGACATCGCACATTAAAGACATCGATTTGTTGTAGTTTTTTTTTTGTTTTAACTCTTACAATTAGCAACTAATTGCAGTGTGAACATATAATTGGTTTTATGAGTAAATCCATTTATGGACTTACAGTTTTAAGACCTCATTCATTATTCATGACTGTGTTTTGCTGAGGGAAAGAAAGAGAACTTAATTTGTCTTTATGTCAAAGGGGAGAGTTTCAATTAAACGAATACCCTTCATGATAAGAAACCACACCCTGAAAAAGGACAGTAAATGTTAAAGTATATTACTTTTCATGGTTAAAAAAGAAAGTGGTTTTGGGAATGCACCCTATGGTGTCATGGTGTGCCAATGTCATTTTGTTTCCAAAGATAATATTTCTAGATGTACAGATGTTCCGAACTTTATTGAACCACAGCTGTGGTTATCACATATTTATTCAAAAGCTATTATAGCTATCAAAGCAATAAATTAGCAAAGTCCTTAGTCTTTTGCTTAAAATGCTCTTTTGTTTTAGTGAATGTATAAGCACTCAACCAGTGTCTTTAAGATATCCATGTAAGTTGAACTATGTAAGTGAAAGGGGAAAAAAAAGCCTAATATAAGCACATGAATAAGCAAAAAACATATTATTTGTGTCAAAGCATTCGGACGTCATTATGACACATGAGCCTTTGTGATATTTAATAGTTTCCAAAAAAAGAAACTATTCTTGAATAACACACAAAAAATGCAACCTTCCTTTGCTAAATTAAATTGGCCCTCATTGCAATGTGCCAAGGACGGGATATGCTTGGAAATCATGGTGTGGCTGGAAAGCGCAGTGTTCCCTGTGTACAGACTCCTATTTCCTGTTTTGGGAGATGCAGAAGTGTGACAATTTTCTTCCCAAAATGACAAGTGAAGGAAGAATTCTTCCCTGGAATACACCTACAGAATGCTTTTTTCCATGAATCATCAGTAGATTTTTCATGGGCCCAACATAGTGAAGTGTCTTTCTTACCAAAGCTCAAAAGCTCTGCATCTATTGAAATATTTCACTTTTCCTCAAACATCCTTATAGATTGGAAGGTACTTAGGAAGATCATACAGGAAATTGGTGTGAAGGCTAGAACGGAAGCTTGGGTGTTCCCTCACCAGTAATTAAAAAGGGGAAACTGAGTGCAATCCCAAGACAAGCATGAACGTATTTGGAAGTAACACTCAGAAGAAAACTAGTTCCCCTGGTTGCCGTGCTTCAGGTTGCCCAGCAGTAGCTCACCTCTGCTCTCCACAGAATTCCAGCAGGAGGCTCTAGGGTGCAGTGGCTGTCACCGTTTCTCTGGTGCTTTGCTTTACTATTATCTCCTAGTAATTATCGTCCTGTATTTGCCTTCCCATGAAACTGCGTCTTTAATTCTCAAAGGGTGTATGTGAAAGGTTAAGACCTGGATTCATACAATGTCATTTTTTCTGAAATGTTAATTGGCATATTGATTTATATTACATCGTCCAATCAACTTGTTAAAATTGCGTTACCATCGAATGTCTGTAATTAGTTATGTCTTTAAAAATACATTTATGAAAGCAAACAGTTTTCTATTTTCTTTTACAAAACCATCAGTTCAAAGTTAGTTTCCTGAATGCTTAGATTCATTAGACTTTCTTCCCCTTTTATAATACAGGACCAGCTACTCAGCAGATCCTTCTTCCCTTCTGGCAGGCAGTTATGCCTGTGGGGGAAATACCATAGAAACTGAGGTTTATTGGAAACTTGTCCCCTGATAAAGCTCTCCTGACATGGCTGCTGAGGGGTACAGAAATGGCACAGCTCAGTTCTGGCTGCCTGATCAGTGTCTCAATTCAGGATTTGGTGCTTGAGGCATCTTTCATGAGTACAAATGTGTATAAGGCTGCCTGACAAGGAACTGACCTACTACAGACACGGGACACCGTTCAGAGCAAGTGCCTGGAGGAAAACGCGGAAGTATCCAGCAGCCTCCCTGGACAAGTTGACCGTGCTGATTGGGAATGGAAATTACTAGAAGACAATTAGAGAGTGAACAGCGTATGAAATACTGACTAGGCAATAGGTGAACACAGATAAAGGAAAGGGATGCTAATCCGAGCCTTATAAGTACCCGCCCCCTTCCACGGGCTTCCAGGGGAGGATGATGTCACACAACGCAGGCGTGCTATCATTCCTACCCAGGGCCAGACCCTGGTTTATGGGTCTCGATCTTGTACAATTACAGAGACTCTCTTTGAGAGAAAAACATACAGAGAAAAATTTAAAAATAGGTACAGGGCCTTGGAAAAGGTCCATGCTAGTGAGGGACTGAAAATTAAGCTACACTAGCCTTCTGGTAAATATGCCTTGGTTCATAGAACCCTAATGCCTTATATTGCCATTATCTGGAATGAAATAATGTACAACGTATCATGTAATGAGCCTTCAGTAAAGTTAGTGGTGTGCTAGCTAGCGATGGGAAGCAGAGGAATCGTATTAGGTTGGTGCAAAAGTAATTGCGGTTTAAAAAGTTAACTGCAAAAACCACAATTACTTTTGCACCAACCTAATACAAGGGTAGAGGATTTCTTAGAGAAATTACACTGACAGAGAATGGTTTTGCCATAAAAATTTAACTGGGGATACTTTTTTCATCCTAAGGCACATGCCAAGGAGATCAAAGTCAAGGATTTTTTTTTTCTCTCTCTTTCCAGTGTATATTAAGGTAGATTAAAAAAAGAAAAGAAAGAATCCATCAGGAGAAAATGATGAAGTCAATTCAAACAAAACAAATCAGAGTGGAGTTGGGGAAAGCAACCAGTGCTTGCATAGGGAGCACACACTTTTATACTGATTTTGGTGTGAACCTGTTGGTGAACATGTTCAAAATCTGGACTGAGGCGAGGCCCTGAGCTGGCCTGGCTCTGACTTCCCTCCTGAGGGTAGAGTTGCTTTAATGCAGTTCACGTGTAGGGTGTTTCATCTTAACCAGAGTGATTTATGTTAATGAAATGAAACAGAGAAAATACCCTTGACATCCTAGTCTCCTTTAAAAAATATTAAATAAATATGTCCAGGACTTTTGTATGATTATATTTATTAAAACAAATGGAAGACTTCAATACATTCCAGAATAAATTTGTAGGTGACCCGGGGTAGGGTTAAGTCCATTAGGGGGAAAAAAATGAGTTTTGGAGTTCCTTACCAATTCTGAAATTTCTAACCAGCCATTAAGATCAGATAATGAGCATCAATGCTAAGGGAATTTATTCTGTGATTTAGAATATTCTTTTTGGTCTGGCTTCTGAAAATGGGATCCCAAAATGATTCACAAAATGTATTCAGAGCCTCTTTACAAATCTCATACTAGGTTTCTGTACTACATTGGAAATTAAGTATGTGTCCTCTCCTCTTTACCTGTGAAGTATCTCTTTGAAAATGTTTTAATTTAAGAGTTTAGGTTCTAGTGTTTATTTTTACTTATTATAGAACTAGTCATTTTAACAGAACTTACAAAGAAGCAGAAAGACTCTTTTCAGCTCTTATTTTATTAGTGTGCATTTGCCTATCTCCAGACAACAGGATTATGTAATTCAATTCCATGGAAATTAAATTAGTCAAATGAATAGATTTTTTTTAAAAATCAGTTGATTGGAATTTTTCTCAGAAGTTAGCTAACTGAAAAAAATATTAGATAAAGAACCTGTCTGGTTATCTTAACTGTTGATTGAATTGTAATTTATCTAGCTGATTGTGACAATTCAGAAAACCCAGAATTAGCCAAGGAAACAGTTCACTTGCTAGGAACATATTAACCTAGTATTAATTCCAGTGGTACAAGCAAACAGTAATCTATTTTTGGAAGACTAAAGTCAAGATGGAGAAAGTAAAACTGAACAAAATTTGTATTTTAAAAAATCTTTTTTGTCCATTGTCATGGGTAGATTTCATGAGATATCTATCAGAAATTTGCCTAATGCTATGGAGCTATGGGAGTTTGGCAAGCGTGTCAGTGGCAGCTACCTGCTAATATGCAAGGCAAGGAAACAAAATGAAAGGGGATTTTATAACACATTCCTAAGAAGTGATTAGCTCTATCTGCTGGTTGATACATCTTTACACTGTCATATACTAGCAACTGAGAATTTATATTTTCAGTTTTGAGATCTTGGATATAGATTTTAAGAAAATGATATTCTTGTGGGGCTTATGGTGTTGATTGTAATTGTGATGATGTCCCTTTAATGAGTACCGAGGTTGTTATTGTACTTTATAACATAGAAAATAAGTCTATAATACTTCAAGAACATTATCTGTTAGACAGAAAAAAAGGGGATCAGAAGAAGGGTCAATATGTGGGGAAGCAAAGTATAGAAATGATTATGTGAGAATGAATAAAAGGAAATAGACAAAGAGAAGTGAGAACAGGGTACAAAGGCTTGAGTATGAGATGCTAAAAGAAAAAAAATTAATGGAGGAGAATATAAGAAGTCTAATAGAGGAGTAAATAATCAAATCGGGAAATTTTTAAAAATAGGTGGGGGTAAGGAGCCACTGCAGCAAGGAAACAGCAAAGATAATAAATGTCATTATTTTCAATTCCTATCATTTATAAAAATGGGGCTTTATCATGGTCATTGACATTATAGCTTTTATCATCTGTGTATTTTGTCATTGCACTTAAACCCCCAAAGAAAGCAGTGTGGTCAGTCTGTACAAATTGGTCAAGTCTTCTGTTTGATTGTTAAATATTTTGAATATCACAGAAGTTTAAAATAGTGGGGAAACTGAAACAACTGGTTGCTTAAGTGATTGGTGTCAAATTTCAGATATAGATGGAATAGGCTAGAAGGGATTCTTTAATCCCACCCCACCCTTCTCTCCAAGGGCAGAGTCTGAAACCAGAAAAACAAAGGCCTTGCCTGTATCACACGGCCAGTGAATGGCTGAGCCAGGTTTTGAACACTGATTGTCTGACTTCAAGCCCAGGGTCCTTAACACCAGATTACATACAACGAATTTTTCTAAATATGCATCCCCCAAAGATCTGGTTTGAAAGTTTAACTGATTGATCCGTGGCTGTTCTCTGTGAACCTGACATAAATGCACATTTTGTCTGTTTAGAGAAAACAGTTACAGTATTTTTTTTTCCAACCTGGCCCATGGTCAGCAGCTCTAGTCTCCTCCTTCCTCTCATTGCTAGAGATGGTTGCGCTGTAAGACTTCACCACGAGCGCACCTTTCCTGCTTGTCCTTTGCAGTTGCTGTGCGTAGTTCATCACGCCCACTGTGTTTATAAATGGTGGCTGTGCTGAACTTCAGCACTCCTTTTCAGCTGCCTGTGGTTTTGCCACTTCTTAATATGTTCAATTTAATTAGGCTGTGGTTGCTAGCCCCTTACTTCTTCGCTTGCCATGCTGTCAGTTACCGCTTCCCTTGCATAGGTCAGAAGGCACAGGGGGGAAGCAAACAGGGGAAGGGGATCCTTAGCCAAATCCAGGTCAAGCTGTTTCACCAAACGGTAGCTGATTCTACTGCAGACTCTGTTTCCCAACCTCTGTTGTACCAGGAGACCTTTGCAGTAATGGAAACATTCCTCCTTTTACTCCTGTGCACCGCCGTCTTCCTTGACTTCATGCAGAGAAACATGAGGGGCAAAATAATTGTAAGCATTACAGCCTTTCGCTCTAATGACCTTGACTCTGCACTGGAATACATGTCTAATTATGAAGAATTTAGCACAGACCACATTAGCAGGGCTGATGTTTGCTTTGCACACAGACCAACATCTGTTGTATCTTTGTAGTGGGGCTGTGGGTTAGGGAAGCTGAATCCTGCTGTTCTTTTAAAATGCATGTTTTGGAAAGAAGGTGCTCTTATATTACTTGGGTCCTGAGATACATTGCATCATAGGTTCAGGCGAAAGGCTTACAGCCCCCAAGAAAGCAAGAGTAGTAACTGGTTAGATTTTGAATCTAACCCCAAAAATCAAAATTCATTCCCTAAACTAACCCTAACAACCAGAATGCATGTTGCTGTTTTGCTCATGCCCATGAGCAGACAGAATTGACCACAGTGTAGTCTCCTCACCAGTCATAGCTGCTTCACAAAAATGGCCTCCAGTGGATGTCAACATGATTGATTTTAGAAACTACGTAGATACAACCTCTCTTGTCTTCTACTGAGCTTGGAGTGGGCAAAAAGAAGTCTATTTTCTACAAATGCATTAGCATCTTCCATTACTTTCAATTTATAAGTTTGTGAGATAAGTGTCAGGAAACAAAATTTCATGTGCATTTTCCTTTGGAAATACCACAGTGATTTAATCGTTTTTCTATCAACATTGTTTAGTTAATGTCGACAGTATTATCAAGTGTAACCTCAATTTAGGCACAGATCTATTTCTTTTCGGGGAACCAGTTTTCTAGTTTGCCACATTATTCATTATCAAGCAGGTTGCCTAATTACCTAAATTATTGAGGGCCTGAGCTCAGGAAGCAGACTGCCTAGTTTCAAACCTCCACTTACTGCCTGAGTAACTCTGGGCAAGTCAGTTAAGCCATCTGTGCCCCAAGTTTTCACATCTGCAAAATGGGAATTGAACCGGCAACCTTGTTGTTAAAGAGCACACGCGCTAACCATCTGAGCCATCCAGCCACCCACCCGGAGCTCAGTGGCAGCTCATTGTCTTCAATCTAGTTGTGGAGGGAGCAGCTCACTGGCCCATGTGGGAATCGAAGCGGCAACCCCGCTCCCACTGCTCAGAGCTCGCACTCTAACCAACTGAACCATCCGGCTGCCCCTTGATGTCCAACTTTTAGTGAAAATCATCACAAATGCAGTTCTGAAAGCTATGCCTGTATATTATGCAGTGTAATATATTCTGAGAGTTATGCATCACGTTAAGGAATCACAATTCTCCATCACACAAAATGCAGATTTTCGTGGAAATAAGGTGATAGAGAGCAATGTTCTGGGCTAAGGCCTCAAAAAAACTGCCTAAAAGGGCTGTCTCCAAAGATTTCTCTTTTCTAGGATATCTTCTAGCTCATAGCCCTACCTCACAATTGCTAGAGAAGGGATTCTGGTTTTTTTTTTTTTAGAACTCATGGGGATGCAGACTGATACATATATAATATACATTTATCATGGGCTGTAAATGCTCATTGTTGCAGAATTGTTGTAGGCCCAAATCTTTTTGTAATAAAAATAACTCATTATGTCTGGTTTTCAGATATCATCGTCATCCATTCTTTTTATTAAAATTATTCTTTGCGATTGCCTGTTCATCACATTCAGTGTGCCAGTCATTTTTTTTAAGTCTATTATCATATTTCTCAACCTCATGGTAACTTGATATTCTTTTTTGAAATTTGTACCACTTCTGATTTTTATAGCACTGTGGTCTCCTGAATCTCTTCTTGTAATTTTAAGGGTTCCTTCTCTTACTTTTTCTTCCATGACATCTTCCTTCTACTCCCCAAAAGGCAGAGTGCCCAAGGTTCTGTCTCAAATTTCTTGTATGTCTAGAACTTGACCTAAAAAACAGAAGCGCTTATATTCATAATTTGGGGCTGGTAGGAAGAGTATAATATAATATGTTAAACATAAGTTGGAAAATTGATATATAAAAAAATTATTACCAGTAATCCTTCTAACAAAAGACAGTGTAATGATTTTAGAATGAATATGACAATTTAAAAATTCTGCTATTTAATTAACAATATAATGATCTTTTTGAGTAAATATTAAATCTTAAATTGTGTTCCCCTTGGAAACAAATTGGGATTCTTGTAAGATTTCTAGTTTAGATGCGCTTCAACATATGGTGGGGTTATGTCCTGATAAAAGTTGAAAATACCATAAGTCAAAAATGCGTTTAGTACACTTAGTCTACCGAGCATCACAGCTTGGCCTAGACTACCTTAACCATACTTATGTTAGCCTACGTTTGGACAAAGCTATCTTGCTGCCACTGCCCAGCATCATGAGAGGGTATCGTACTGTAGGCACATCGCTAGTCCAGGAAAAGATCAAAATTCAAAATTTGAAGTG
This sequence comes from Rhinolophus sinicus, assembly GCF_036562045.2. Classification (NCBI taxonomy): domain Eukaryota; kingdom Metazoa; phylum Chordata; class Mammalia; order Chiroptera; family Rhinolophidae; genus Rhinolophus; species Rhinolophus sinicus. Next base: position 96,828,541 of record NC_133758.1, read on the forward strand.
TTGTTTCTACTGACTGCATATCGCTTTCTCACTATGGTAAAGCCAAAAATCACAAGTGGAACCATGTTACGGTGGGGGCCATCTGTATTTTGACTGTTGATTCTAGTTGCAAATGCTGATTAGAGAACTTCTTTGTTGTCCAGACACCGTTTTGATAATCCCAATCGAATGTCTTTGCTAGAAAATGTAACAGCAGAAAAAATATACATAACATTTTAATAGAAATGTATACTTTTAAAATAGTACTTTCTCTTATATAATCACATTTATTCCCCAAATTCTGGGACGACGTAGTATTTTATCATCTTCATTTTTTAAAATCTCTGCTTGTTAGTACATGTTATGTAAGGTAATTGTAATTTTTAATCTATAAATAATACTGGCACGCTTTTATACTGTATCTCATTACAAAAGTAATACTTGCTCATAATAGAAAATATGGAAAATAAAAGTGTAAATAATAAAAATATCACTTAGAATTCCATGATCTAGGTGTAACCTATAATAATTTTGCATATTTTCTTTATCTTTCACAGTATTTTAACTTCTGCATTTTAAAATTAACATTATAAGCATTTCCTCCTGTCACTAATTATTATTTAAAACATAAACTCAAATTATGAATATAAATCTTTGTGTTATTTTGGTCAAATTAAAACAATTCCTAATAGCTGCATGATATTATTTAATCAGTTCTCCAATGGTGTACATTTAGGCTTTTTAAAAAATTCTCATTATTTTAAATAATTTAAATCTGGTTGTTTCCTAAAGGGAAAACTTTTCGAAGGTGAATTATCAGTCAAGATGTGATCATTTTTTAACTTTCTTAATACAAACTGCCCAGTTGATTTCCAAAATATATATAAACCACCCAGTAACATATGTGAGTACCAATTTTAATTACCATTTACCAATATAAAATATTAGTGTTAAAAAAAGTCTTTGCCAATTGATAAGCAGAAAATGATTTTTTTTTTGTAATTTATGTTTCTCTGAATACTAATAAGGTGGATATTTTGTCAACTATTTAATAACTATTCATATTCATTACATGCCAATTTTTAATAGTAATTTTAAAGAACTGCTTGAATTTTTAAGAATATTCAATTGAACGCATAAATCCTTACAAATAGTTGCTTTAAAATTTGGAAATGAGAGCAGTTTTGTTTATTTTGTATTTTATTTTCACCTTCCTATTTTGTTCTAGTTCTACTAGGATTATGTGCTATAAGGACAGTTTTTTGTTTTTTTTTTTGTTTTTTTACCTTGAATTCCTTCTTAGGAGTAGCTCTTCAAATTACTCCTTGCTATCCATCCCCACTGACTCTCCCTTGGCTGAGGTCTCTTATTATTTTCCCTATCCTCTGTCTCATTTGGGCTTTTCTCCATATAACTATCTTACCCTAAAACAAAGATAGAATATTGTTTTTCACCTGAATGATCTCTGCTGGATCACTGTGGTCACACCATAAAGCCTGTATTCCTTAGAAGTAAGTAACAGTCTGGTTATTCACAGTCTGGTCCTACCTTCTTCTCCTACCTCTAGCCTTATCTTTCCCTTTCTCTCTTTGATTCTCCTATTCATTCCATCTTTCAACTCTTCACTCTCATGCCTGCCATGATTCAACGCCATTGAAATTTTTACCATTTTCTCTCCGTGTTATGGTTTGGATAATTCCATGACTGGCACATGAGGTTCCCTGTGTCTGGAATTATTGTTTGTCTTCAAATGGATAATTGCTTCTCTTCCGTTAAACTAGTAGTTTTTTTTTTTTTTTTTTTTAACTGTGAGTTGCCCTTCATTAAAATGTTATAAAATCAATTTAGTGCATAAAGACTGGCTCTTGGAATGGCAAAGAGTGGAATATAATAGAAAAGGTAAGGGTATAAGTATTGTTTTATAAAACTTATGTTTTAGTTTGAGTGTGTTTAGTGTGTGTGTGTGTGTGTGTATTGGTTTCCAAAGTGAATTTTTTTTTGCTGTTGTTTGTATTTTGAGAATTTTGAAGTCCCCTGAACCACTGTTTACGCAGCCAAGTCTAATATTTTATCTGCAAAGCCATTCCTCTATTCCCTAGGGACAATTAGCAACGTCCTTTTCTGTGTCTACATGAATATCTATATTTTTAGTATACTTGTCATTTGAAATGGGAGGGAAAATATCTATATCTGTATTAGAGAACTTACCACTTTGAACTGGGAGAGATTTGTTTAGAGATCTATTTCACACATGCCACGTGAGTTCCTTAAGTATAGGAACCCATCTTAATAATATAAAACCCAGGACTTGGCAAAGAGATACAGTGTAGATGCTCATTGAATACTTGGTGGATAAATGAATGAATGAACAAATCTATGAATAAGACAATCTTGTGAATGTCAACTTCAGCTTTGTTTTCAAATGGGAATGTGATGTACCAAACCAATTTGAAAATATTTGTAGAAAATCCGCTACTTGAAAAGGTTTTTCAAAGCAACTTAAATCTTTTTGATATGAGGGTGTAGAACTGCTATATAGATGCCTATAGAGGATATTTGGTTGTATGACTAGTATGCATTCATAAAAGAAGATTCGTCATCAAACTTTTTCTCCTTTGAATCTCTGTTTCTTTCAGGTGTTCAGTAGTTCATGTAGCATGTCACTCTTTGACTGTAACAGTATCCATGTGCCACCATAACATCCAATTTTTAAAATATGAAAATAGTCAGATAGGTAGTCATTTGTGTATATGGAGCCAGACATTTGGGAAAATGGATGATCAGCATCTTTTTTTCCATTTCTTATCTGGAATGTTTGAGTGTACTTAGAAATTGTTTTCATAGTAATTCAACTGACAATCCATAGTCTAACTGACACATTGCTGCTATGTTATATTTCTGTTATAACTAATTAAACAGTAAATAGCAATTACTCTTATCAGGCCACCATGGAAAACCCATGTTTGTTGGTGGAATGAACACTGTGGTTGGAATTGTGCCTGGAAATAAGTTACTGCTGAATAAATGTTCATACCTGTTTCATTTCTACCATCTCCCGTAAAAGTAGGGCATAGCATACCTGCTTGCTTTCTAACTCACAGAAATCATTGCAATGATTAATTTGATACATATAATATGCCTTTATTCCCTCATTGAAACATGGTATTTAGAAACATTAATTTGTCATCCAATAATGCAGTTAAAAGACAGTGAAATTGTTAGGTTTGTGAGAACAAGGTCTTTGGATTGAGACAAATCTGGGTTTGAATTCAAATTCATGCCAGTTTTTGCTGAATCAACTTGACAAAAATTTCTTTAACTTAACTGAGTTTCAGTTTAACTATCTTTAAAATTGGGGGTCAAAATACATAATTTTAGGTATGTTGTAGGCATTACAGCATTGAAATAATGTATAAACTCTGATTCCATGCTTGGCATATGGTACATCATCAACAATAGCTGATAATTTTAGTGTTGTTGCTAAAAGAAAAGAGTTAGATTGGCTTCAACATAAATGAATTGTTTGTTTACCTTTGGGATTAATCCTACTCTCCTGTCATTTTCGATAAAAATAAAATTAAAACTCCTTGATTTTGGAGTGGTCTCCCAATTGAAGAGCTAGACTGCACTTCAGTGCTCCATTCAGCTCAAGTTCTTCGTTCCTTCTCTTTCTGGCTATGTCTCAGGGATTAAAATTACTAAATGAGCTTGCCTTTTGTCTTGTTCATCTCATATTTTTACGTAATTAAAAGAAAAAAAATCTTGATGATGCTGCCTTCCTCAAAAAGGCCACATCAAAAGGTAGAGTTCACCAAAAATAATACACACTTTTTCCGAAGATACAAACAGTTCCTTGAAAAGGATGTCATGCTGTAATTTGTTTTGTGAATTCTATAAACCACAGAACATTTACTTACAGTAAAGTTTGACCTTTCTTTCTCCTTCTTTTTATGCCTACAAAGCTCCAGCTTCTCTTCTTTTGAGAAGAAATATAAAGGCTAACGTTCCTTTAAAATGAGTGTGTGTGTGTGTGTGTGTGTGTGTGTGTGTAGAATATATATATATATATATATATATATATATATATATATATATGTATTTTAGATTGGATTTTATTGGAATACTAAGTTTAATTTCTAACCAGGGTCTTTGGCTTTATGCAGTAATATTTTATGGAATGCAGTCACTTGAGCAAAGACTAAAGAGAGGCCCATTTGAAACTTTACAGAAAGAATATTCTATACTCGTAGGGTGATGGGAAATGCAATATGTGTACTAAGCTCCACATTGCACCCCACCGAAAGCAGAGAAATCCCTATGACTGATTTGATGGTAGGAAAATCTCTTTAGGGATTTTTTTGGATAAAGAAAGTAATAACAAGAAATGGGCACATAATTAAGTTTCCAAAATGCACATGTCATGAGTATCTCATTGTCCCTCTGGAGGAGAAATTTACTATTGACTTAGGTAGACATTTTTCTGCTATGAGCCCATTAAAACAAGTCAGCCTTTCTGAATTCTCTAAACAGTTCTCTGCTATTTGAGTTATAAGAACATTTTACTGTCATTGGTGTTCTATTTTCTACTCATTATGGCAATGTTCTACAATCACAAGGTTGCTATAGAAATGAAAGTAAACAAAGATTTGGAAAGATACATGTTTCAGGGGCTTGTTCTGCCTCTCTTCCTGAATATGTGGGTCACATTGTTCTTTGAATATACTTTCTTCCTTGGTTATACAGTTGGTCTTCACCTAAGGACATAAAGTTGAAAATTTCGTGATCTGATTTGTATACAATTTTTCCAAAGTCTTCTTAAATTATTTTCAAGTCCTTTAAGAATAAATACGTCTAAAAAAAAGAAAAAATTCAAAAATAATTAAAGAAAAAAAGGAAGGGAGAGAAGAAGGGGGAGAGAAGGGAGGGAGGATGGAAGGAAGAGATGAGTAATAAGGTCGGTATAAGTTAAGAGTTTAAAGTCTGCTGTGCAATTAGCATCTCCATAAGTGCCCACTGTAACCATAAAGAAAAATGTATTCTCTTTGGGTAGCTGCAGGCAGTTTGGAAGGGGTGCAAGAAGGACTGAGTGGTTCCAGGGCAATATCCTGGAGATCTTAGTCCTTCCTGTTTGGGCTCAGCACTGGTTACCTGTGACTCAGTCCATTGTTATCTGGTTAGTAGCAGAGCTCTCATTCCTTTCCAGCCCTAGCTCTTTACAAATGTGGAAGAATTGATTTAGCAATACTTATGAAACTAAAGACATAAGACCATCTGTAAGTTACTGGACCCACATTTGGAATCATAATACAATACTTTTTTGAAAACCACCGTTACAAAATTAGTCACATTTCTGGCATATTAAAATACATGTATTTATATACTTTCATATAATAATGATTTGGAAGGGACATATATAAGCATATATACATTTCATTCTGTATTTCAAAGCAAAAGAGTGTTCATTTCAATAAAATCTTAATATTAACTCTTACACGACTTCTAAAAAGTCTAAACAAAGCATTTCTCAGAGTTTCCTAATTCTGGTTTGTTAATTTTTCTAGACCAAATTTCAAAGTAGAGTTCACCAAAAACAAATCTGTTAATTCTGTTACCACTGTGTTTGTGCATGGTAATTATATAGGATTCACTTTATCCATTTTGATAGACTAGTAAGCTTATCATTTTGCTCAGCTTGCTATGCTTTAGGGTTTTGCCTAGAAAGCAACATCATTCCATATTCAGAGGAACACCAAATATAAATAATATAAATATAATATGACACTCACGGACAGCGTCCTAAAAGTCAGGAAGAGTTACTGTTGAGAAAGTTTTTTTTTTTCCCAGCTCTCAGTTCACAGACACATTGAGTAATATCTGTGAATTAGTCAGAATTGTTACTGGCCGTATGACACATCTTAGGCAAGGAAATTCCCTTAGTCCCTTCAAGTATTCATTCTTTTTTAGTAACAGAGTTCTGAAATTAGCAATGGCATTTTAATGTACTAAAGCAAAATGAACTTACTAAATGTCATATTTAAAACTCTAATTAAAAGAATGAACTTTATGGACTAGGAATATATGTGTATATGTAGATATAGATATAGATACTATATATACAGATATACAGATATATATATATATATATATATATATATATATATATATATATATATATATATCTGTTTAGCTAGAATATATATTCCTAGTTGGGATATATTCTGTGGTGTTATGATATATGCACACATACATATGTTTAAATGTAGTAATACAGTGAGATCTTAAATCTGTTGTTATGCCAACTTTTAAAGTGTACTGTTTGTACAGTTTCCTTCATCAACGATTCATCCTTTTAAAAATACAGAGTATTATAATTAGCATCTTAATGTAGCAAAATAATAATATAAACTCACTAAATGTCATATTTAGAGCTCTAATCTCTTTCTATGATTATTCTGCTGTAGTAATATAGCTCATAAATACTTTGTTCTTGGAGTGAAATGATTTGCTCTTGACTCTGGAGTCCACAGTCATGAAAGGAAAGACATACTTCAGAATTAACCTGAAAGGATAAGGTCAAATCAGTGAGTATGTAACAAAGATTTTGATCAGAAATGCTGTTGAGCTTCAGACAATGTTTTGTTTTTTGTTTTCCACCAGTTGTATTGAGATGTAATGGATATATAATATTGTATAAGTTTAAGGTGGACATCATGGTTTGATATAAGCATATATTGCAAAATGATTACCATGGTAAGATTAGTTAATAGTTAAGATCAATCACCTTGCAGAGTTACAATTTTTTTGTCCTTATATTGAGAACTTCTAAGATTTACTGTCTTAGCAAATTTCAAATATACAATATTGTTCACTATAGTCGTCATGTTGTACAGTAGATCCCCAGAACTTTTTTGTCTTATAACTGGAAGCTTGTACCTTTTGAATACCTTCACCTAATTCCCCCACCTCCAACCCAAACAATGGTTTTTAAGATCAAATGCAAGAAAAAGAGCATAAAAAGGGGAAATAAATGCCCCCCTTTGATGTAGGAGCTCTGAAACATAATTAAAAAAATCATATTTTGTGAGAACTGCATATGACTTTAGAGACCATCTAGATGAATCTCCCCACCACCCGTTTTATAGTTGAGGAAACGAAGAGCTGAGAAACGACCACATATTAAGGTCACACAGTTAGGAGCAGAGCCAAGATAGAAACCAGATGTCTTGAGTTGAAGTCCATTGATCTTTCTACAGTTGTACAGTGAGGCCAGAGCATTCAATTTTGAGATGGCACCCAGTGAAAAGCATGCAGAATTTGGTCCCCTGTTTTGAAGGCTTTTGAGAAACCCCACTTCCCCCCTCATTTATACAGTGTTTTAAAGCTCATCAAAGTAAGATGGTTAGAATAATGTCTTCTGCACTGGCAGACTTCCTATTGTAATGCTTGATTTCCACAAATACAAAAGGACTAGACCCTGAGAAACATGCCTAAATCAACGAACAAATAGATCAAGACCAGAGGCAATTCATATTGAGCAGAAGTATGGAGACAAAGAAAAGGTATGCAGATAGAGGAGAGGAAAATAGAAAACACAGCATATAAAGAAACAGAAGCCACCTCATTTACACGTATATGCCACATCTTCTGGAGCTGTGAGGACTGTTTAACCCCATTTTTTTCTTTTTTACTCAGTATAAGTCTAGGTTTAAAATGAATTAGATGAATATTACATATTCTTGTAACAATCATCCCTATTCTGCTTTTATACTTGGAGAATTTTATCATCACCTGACCAAGAAAAAAGTAGGATTATCTGACAATGGCACTCAAACCAAAAGCTCATATACAATGAAGTGACAATGGAAATGTGAGTGACCTTTTACTAAAAGAGGCATTTAAAATATATTTGTGAAATGTGCATAGGCTGAAGAAGAGGGAGGAACCAAGAAAACCTGAGCTGAAAACATGAAAAACCAGAGAGGTTATTGTTCAGCATTCTGTTCAACAACTGTTTATTGCATATTCACCATGTGGGAGACACACTTCTAGGTCCCTGGGATACATCTGTGAACAAATAGGCCAGCAGTTTCTTCCCTTGGAGAGCTTGCATCTATCTAGTGGGGAGAATTGGACAATAAAATAAACAACGAACATAATAAATAAGTGATCATGTGTGACCTTGAAAGGTAGTAAGTAAGTGTTATGGGGGGAAAAAGAATAAAAGAGGAGTGACAGAGGTGGGGGTACTTCTGGGAAGGGATTTCAGGGAAAGGTCTTACTGAGATTATAATAAGAGCAAAGAGCTGAGTGTGGCAAGGCAGTTAGAACGAGCACTCCAGGCAGAGGGGATAGCCAGTGTAAAATACCGATGACCAGACTGCATCTGGCATATTTATGAATCGAGTCCTGGCCGTAAGAGAGTGGTAAGGGATGGGACCAGGGAGATGCATTACACAGACACTTGTGGGTCATTTAAAAAATCTTTGCTTTTACCTTGAGAAAAATGATGGGGACCTGATTAAACATACCCACCTAGCTGTTGTGTTGAGAATATAGTGCAGAAGAGGGGAAGTAAAAGAGGTAAGAGGGGTACCTCTGAGGAAGCTGTGGCTGTAATCCAGGTAAGAAATGTTGGCACAGGCCAGGGTGATGACAAAGGAGGTGTTGAGACATGGCACGTTTCTGGATATAGTTTAAATGTGTAGAGAACAGGATTTCCTGATGGATTGGACATGGGTGTGGGAGAGAAGGAGAGAAAGAGGGAGCTGTTAAAGATGGAAAATTGAGGCAATAAAGAACAAGGAGGAGGTTGAAGGAGAAAAGACGTGTGTGTGTGTGTGTGTGTGTGTATTGGGTGTGAGGGTGTGTTGGGTGTGTGAGTATATGTGGCGTGAAGGTTGAGGAGGGAGCGCAGGCCTCAGGTCCAACTGCAGTTGCTGATGGAGAACCAGTTATATTTGTCTCTTCGAGTTCCCAGTGCTGGCCATCTTCCACAGATGCGCAGGGTATATCCCGCCCTTTGGTGCTTCCTGGGAGGGCACTGGGACCATGGTGCATGAGGCCCTGGGGACATCCTGGAGCTCCAGCCGCCACAGCCGCTCCCGGAACCTGTTTGGCAGCGGCCATTTAATGTGCTGCCTTCACAGCGCATCCAAGCATGAACTGTCATGAAAAGCTTTTCCTGGAAGCTTCCTTCTCCGCACTTCATGCACAGACATAGGCAGATGGGTGAAAAAGTGTGTGTGCTGTTATATGCACTTGGGTTTCTGCTAGAAAAATCTAAAAAGAACAGAAGTCCTTGTACCATTTGAAAATGTGTAATTTTATCATCTGATGCTTTAAAGCAATGACCTGCAATTAAAGTATAAAGAAAACTGGAGGCTTGGCTTTTCGCCTATAATCCATATTTGCCTGATTATAACATGCCATTATATATTATACAGGGGATCAGAATCTGCTGTATCAGAGGTCAAAAAGACCTCCTAATTCTAAAGGGACATGTTTAAATACATAGCTTAATTGATGAGGACAGAAATGATACATGTCAGATCATCCTACTGCCCTACTCAAAACTTCCAGCTTCTCTTCTTATTCAGAATAAAATCCGAAGGCCTTTCAATGGCCTAACAGACTGGCTTTATACCACCTTTCTGGCCTCATTTCCAAACATCTTTCCTTTACTCACTTTGTGTCAGCCACAATGGTCTCCTTGTGCTGCCTCAAATACATGCAAGACCCTCCCACATCAGGTCCTGTGCAGTTACTGTTCCCACAGGCAGGTGCACTTCCCCAGAATTCACTTGCTTTACCCCCTCACTTCATCCAGTCAGTGTTCTGTTCCACTGTCATCACCTCAGAGTAGCCTGCTCTGTGTACCCATGTCTAAATGGGTACCACTTCCCATGACCCGGTTTATTTTTCACCTTAATCCTTACTACATACTTGCCTGTTTATGTATACAACGTCTTTCTTCTCTATGGGAATATTAACTCAATGAAGGCAAGAGATCAAGGACTTAGTTTGCTATTAACGCTGGTCACATCAGCATCTGCCATATCATATCACATGTGGCTGGTAGAGATCTGTTGAGTGAAGAAAGTGAATAGGATGACCTTTGTGAAGCATTTATACTACAGTTTGTTCTCCAGTTCTTGAAACACTTGCCACCACTATCCCCAACCCCTGGCTTCCTCAACACCTGGCTCTCCCGGTTCTGTTTCAAACACCCAGGGCTTGGCATCTACAGGCCCTCTCTGCTATTGCCGCCCCATGTGCTCCAGTCATGTCAAACTCGTCACCAGTCTCCGGGCCCTAAGTGTCCATGCCTTTACCTTTGCCAGCCATCTGCCTGAACAGTTCTCTCTGTGTTTTCTTCCTGGCAACCTTTCACACCGGTGTCCAAGGTCACTTTTTCATGTTCCCGCTTCTGGTGGATTTTCTCCGTACTGTCTTCTCCCTCGTGGCTGCCCACTCCCCTCTGGCTCTTGGTGCATTGTTAGTGCCTGAATTTGTATCATGCTGTGCTTCAAAGACATGTTTTCCACCTGTGTTTCCTTCTAAGTTATGGACTCCTTGCGAACAGAGCTACCACATATTCATATCTTTGAATTCTGGTGTAATCTCAGTGCCTCTCACATGTTAAGGGCTCAATAACTGATCCCTGAATGTAAACAGAAATGTTATTGTGTAACTCTATAGGTTATAATGCTGTGAAATGCTTTAAAATTTGAGTCAAAGGAACCCAGCCCTTTGTTTTCCTTAGCACCAGAGCAGTGCTCCCCTGCACTGAGCATGACATAAGTGGGAACGGCCTGTTCACTCGGCACACATGTAGGTGCACCATGGGAAATCACCAGTGTGAGTCAGCTAGAGCACAGCACGTGACTCAGTCTCAGTGCAACCAATTCTTCAGCCATCGACTAGAGATGAAATCCATTCAGAGATCGGATTCTAATTGAGGAGGTTCAGAATCACATTTGTTAGAGAGAAATCCAGAATGGGATTCTTTTCTCCTTATTCCATCTAGTGTCTGGTCACATGACCTATATCTCCTTTCATTACTACTAGTAGTAGTGTTTTTGCCTCCTTTTATTTTAAAAGCTCAATGTACTCTTTCCAGCATGAGTCTTACCTGGGGAGAGGACCTGCAGGGAATAGGAAGAGGATAACTCTTCTAGAAGAGAATCTCCAGCGGTCAGGTGAAGACGAAAAGGCATACAAGCCATTATTATTGCTTCAGTCATTTGTCTTCTAGCAAATAAATACATTTACAAATCATCTTGCTATGCTATCTCCACTACTTTGGTCCTATGCCTCTGTATCTCTTTGGCTTCCTTCCTTGCTTTGCAGAAGTACGTTCTCAACTAATGATTCGGAAAGGGTGCTTTGGATTAAATTTCTGAGTTCTTAAATGTCTTAAAAGTATTTTTATTTAAGTAACATACTTGAATACTAGTATGTAATGGCTGGTATGTAATTAAAGTTTAAAAATAATTTTCCCTCACCATGTAAAGACGTTCAGTGTTGCTGACCAGGGCTATGATGTCAACCTCATTTTCCATCTCCTTTTAGTATGCCTTTTCTCTTTTTTCTTTTATTAGTTTCAGGTGTACAAAACAATGTAATAGACATTTACACCCCTCACAAAGTGATAACTCCCCTCCCCCAACCTACCACCCTGTTGATATCATATATAGCAATTACAATTCCATTGACTCTATTCCCTATGCTGTACTCCACATCCTGTGACTATATATATACATATATATATATTTATTTATATTTACACATATATATGTATATATGTATATATACATATATATGTATAAATATAAATGTATATATGTATATATATTTATAGTTGACATTCAATATTATTCAGCTTCAGCTTCAGGTATACAGCACAGTGGTCAGATATTTACACTGTCCATGAATTGGTCTCCCTTATAAAACAAGTGCCCATCTGACCCCCTACAAAATCTTTACAACATTATTGATTATATTCTCCAAACTGTATTTCATATCCCCGTGGCTATACTGTGGCTACAAATTCATACTTTCTAATACTTTTACCTTCCCCACCCCCTCTCCTCTAGCAAAGGCAAATACCATATGATCTCACTTACATGTGGAATCTAAAGAACAGAATAAACGAACAAACAAAACAGAAATAGACTCAGAGATATAGAGCCTTTTTCTCTTTTTGAAGGATCTCTGGGGATTTGAAATATCATGAGAATAATGCTAAGTGTGTGTATGTTTTTATACATAGACCTTTACACTGGTTGGCTAATCAAATCTATAGACTTGAATCATTTTTCAGTTCCTAAAAATTATCTTCTGTTATTAGTTGAAAAATTTCCCCCTTTCTCAGCAATCTCAGTATCCAGTTATTCAAATATAGGACTTCTGCATTGATCCTTTATGTCCCATATTTTCCCACTTATATATTTTATCTCTTTGCTTCCTTTTATGAAGGACTACTTCCATTTTATTTCTTCAGTCTATTATTTTATGCAATTGTAATTTTTATCTTTAAGTGTTTCCCTTGTTCTTTGTTCTTTTTCATAACAGCATGTCTGTGTTTTAAAAATGAAATATTTTCTTGAAGCTCTTTGAGATTACTCTTTCTGTTGCCTGAAGTATCTCTGTTTTGTCCAGAGAGCTGTTTAAATTTATTTTTATTTTGATCTTTTCTTTTTCTTCATCCTACTGGGTCTCCTTGTAATGCTAGGAAATTCCTGCTTTGCTATTCCTGTTTATGAAAGTAATAACTGGTGTTGATTTTCCCTGTGTTTGTGTAAATGGGTCAGTCAGGAGCTCTGTGTCAGCGAGTGTGGGATAGAGTGTGTGGACCCCAAATCCCACTTTGGGGTGAGCATTCCAGAAGATGGCTCATGTTCTCTGAATCTCCCTAGATGACAAAATAAGGAAGACTGTATTTGGGGGCAACAATACCCACAGTAGAAGCCTTGGCTTTCTCCAGACACATCCTTTTCTTACGAGATAGTTATCTGAATGCTCTGCCCGGCATTGTACACTGGTTCCTGGCATGAAGGAAAGGTAAATAACGTGCTGGGATGTAGTCTTTGCCTTCTTAACCAAGTAACATTTCTTTAATTTCTATGGTCCCATCAGAGCATTTCCAGGTAGTAGCTTTCTTTTTGGTTTCATTTTTTCAGTATGTACCTGGTCAATTTCCCTCTTAAACAATTCTCCCTCCTACAAATTTATTTTTTTTAAAAAATCACTGTTTGTTGACAACTCTCTGATCCTCTTTTATTGTTCTACATGTAATTTTTTTTTTATATATTCTGATAACTTGATAACATTTTATTTTGGAATACTATTGGATTTACAGAAAACTTGTAAGAACAGCACAGAATTCCTATATGCCCTACACCCAGCTTCCCCTAATGTTAAAAACTTAACCATAGCACAGTTATCAAAATTAAGAAATTAATATGTGTTTAATACTGTTAGCTAAACTACGGATTTTATGTGGGACTGCAGTTTCCCACTAATGTCCTTTTCCTGTTCCAGGATCTCATCTAGAATCTCACACTGTATGTAGCTGTCATATCCACTCAGTCTCCTCCAACCTGTAGTAATTCCTTAGTCTTTCCTGGACATGACTTTCAAAGTGTAGGGGTCAGTTATGTTGTCAAATGTCCCTCAATTTAGGTTCGTCTGGTGTTTCCTCATCAGATTTGAGATTATATATTTTTAGCAAGAATGCTGTAGAACTGATCTCCATTTTGCAGTGTATCATTACCAGCGAGTACGGCTATTGATATGTGTTATCGCTAGAGATGTTAACCTGATCACTTCATTAAGGTGGTACCTGCAGGTGTCTTCATTGTAATATTTCCATTTTTTCCTTTATAATATCTTAGAGAAAATACTTGAGGATTATGTAAATGTCATGTTTGTTGTCAAACGTTTGACCACTAATTTCAGCATCCCTCCATGGCTCTTGCCTGCATAAGTTATATCTGTCTTGTTCAAATGGTGATTTTTCAATTTCCTCCCATTCTTCTATCATTATTAGCTGAAATTTTTTGTAAGACAGCGCTATTTCTTCTTTTGTCTGTTTATTCTGTTACTTTCTATTCTCTGCGTGGACTCATGGATACTTATTTGGCTCTTCGGATTATAATCTTGTACTGTCAGTATTTATTTTGTTCCTCAAATTGTTCTAGCTTTGGGCATTGGGAACTCTTTCATATTGGGTTCCTATTCCCTACTGACATGTCCCCATCCCTTTTTGAGCATTTCATTGTTTTCTGTCACCACAAGATGTTCCAGAAATACTTTGTATTTTCCCTGATGTAGTCCTGGAATCGACCACTTCTCAAGGATCCCTGGATCTTCTTCTTAGAGATTGATTTTAGAAAATAAGATCTGGACACTAATTGTGCTCTTTGGTATTCAGCTGTCATTGCTTTTAGGAAATACATACTAACCTATGCATACGCACATCTAAAGTTGTTTCTGTGTCTGTTTACCTGATCTATATTTAAGACTATGAGTTCATAGTTATATTCCTATACTTTCCTTTCAGTGGGATATTAGGAAAGATGAGGGGCAAGCACATGTTTTGTTTGCTGTCTTTAGCCAGAAAACCCAATTCTTCAAATAAAATTTAAATGAATGCCTTTGATGATTTCTTCTATTTAAGAAAAATTTCATTGTTTAATACTCTCAAATGTGTTTTTCATTTTTTCAGACAAAATAGATTTTTTGAATAAAAATCAATCTAGACTGACATCATTACAACAGTGCAAACACTTTCATGTACATTGCTAAAATAATCACCATCCTAGGGAGATCTGTGGAGTCTTAGTTTCATCAGTTTATCAGAGTACTGAGCACGAGAGTTTGTCAACAATAGGAAAATAAATGAGATTCAGTTCAAAATTTAGCACATCTTTAAGTCAAAACAGTGTTTGCAGCATAGTAGGCACTCAGTGTATATTTGCTGAAATGAATGAATGAACCTTACCAATATCACCACTGCTAAACATTGGTTGCCATATTCTTCTGTACACAACACATACTGTAGCTTAGCATCACACAACTCTTAGAACCAGGCATCACTAATTTATTCAACAAATAAATACCATTCAGACCATTGTAACCATGTATATCTTTAGGTGAAAGGAGTTTATCAAGTGATATGTATTTTTTTCCAGTTTTCCATCTTTTTTCTAAGTTTTTGGAGTGCATTCAAATGCAGTGATACCTCAGTTTTTGAACGTCTCCGTTGATGAACTTTTCGGTTTATGGACGCCATAAATTTTGTGGATCTATGGTATCATTAGATAGTAAAATTCATGCTAAATTTGCAGTTTCAGGGGTTGATTTTAAAGGTCTGGAATGGATTAATCCATTTTGCATTACTCTCTATGGGGAAACCATGCCTCAGTTTTTGAAGGTTTCAGAAATCGAACAATCTTCTGGAATGGATTATGTTCGAAAACCGAGGTACCACTGTGTATAGGATTAGCCCTGCAAGATGGAAGATTTTGGAAGCCTTTTTGAAACCCATATATTTTTGGATTCAGGAATGACCTACATAGCAAATGTGGTATTTGCTTCAAACATAAACTAATGCAATCTGTATATCTGGAGATAACGTGGCATAAGCAGATATATTTCCCCTGTAAGTGCTTAAGATGTCTTTATTAAGACAATAATTTCATTGGAATGAAAACCAGCTCCATTCCATACCAAATTTCCAATTGCAGACCAAATTTCTAGTATTTTGTTAGAAAGTTAGACTACATTTTTTTAAATGTTGGCCAAAATGGACATTTATAGTACTGTTTTCATGGGAGGAATGGTTTGTGTCTCATTCTCTTTCTTAGTTGATACCTTCATTTTAATGAATTATATCATCTATTACCTGCCTGTGAAAATATTAGTAGGAGATACTAACCCAAATTGTTTTTTGACATTTTGAATGCCTGAAACTATTATTCTGTTCTCCGTTTTTATTTGCACTTTAGATGGATATTAGATTCTAAATTTTTGTTTTAATTTCCTTTAGACTTATTTCGTATGTTGATCTCCTAAATGGGTCCTTTAACTTTCTGATCTATTCCTGACATTTTTCCATGTCTCTGTTTTGTGTTGTACTTTCTGAAGAGAATCTGTCAACTTTATCTTCTAAAGAGTCTATAATAATGTTGCTTGCTGTTTCTTCTTTATTTTAATAACACCCTCTTTTCATTTCATAGATGTGTAGTCTTCCCTTGGTACATGTTGGGGATTGGTTCCAAGACCACTGTGGATACAAAAATCCATGGACGCTCAAGTCCCTTATATAAAATGTCATAGTATTTGCATATAACCTATGTATATCATCCCGTATACTTTGAATCATGTCTAGATTATTTATAATACCTAATACAATGTAAATGCAATATAAATAGTTGTTACACTATATTCTTTGTGGAATAATGACAAGGAAAAAATTCTGTACATGTTCAGTACCATATAACCATTGTAGGCCTAACTACACAGTATATGGCAGCAATAACATAACATTTAAAAAAAATATTTTCAATCTGTTGAATCCACAGATACAGAATCTGTAGATACAGAGGACCAAGTATATTATTTTACATCTTTGAGCATAATCCTAATTTTTATAATTATAGTCTCTTCACTGCCTTTTCTCAGGTTTTCTGAGTTCCCTTTCTTTTATTTGTTTGTATGTTGGTTTTGTTGTCTTTCACACTAGAAGCTTTCTTCAAACAGTCCATCATGTTTGAGAAACAGGCACTGAAAAGATAAGTGGGAGACCTGTATGCCAGAGTGTGGCTTTTTGACTGGTGCATTTACTATAGGAAGACTGAGGGGAAAACTTGACCGTTGGTCTGGGTGATTCACAAGTGTCTTTCTCTCTAGGTATTTGGTTTTAGTCAGTTTGTTTCTCCAGAAAGAGAGAGAAATGTCAGCTTGCTTTCTGTGGCATTGTCTCTGTAGACACTGACTTGTATGTTTTAGCTATCCCCTCTGTAGATAATGTCTGTTTTTCATTAAAATTATATTGGCAATCCTTATCTCCTATCTTTGTCCTTCAAAAATATACACACATATATTTACTATCCATAGGTAAGGAGAAGCCTTTATAGAGATAGTGAGCTGTACCTTGGAGGATGTTTACCCTTTCATCAGTCTTCTGAGCATAGATTGATTGGGGAGAAAAAGAGAGAGGGAGAAACCTTCCACAAAGAGGGAAAAGAAATGGAAAATTGATTACCATGATTGGATATACAACCTTGTTCAACCATCTGCCTACATATTTTTTCTAAGGGAATGCATAGGATTAATCAAACTAAATAGATAGAGTATCTTGATAAACCTCTCTGATTCTTTTGAGACAACTTATTCCGGTATCTAGTATCCCAACATCATACATCACATGGCTATTTCACTCATATGAAAAGTAGTTAATTGATAATATGTGACACTTTAATGAAATTTGTAATGTAGGGGTTGGTATTATTAGAAAGGAAAAGAATTGTCAAGACTGCTCCTGATAATGTAGCTGTATTAGAAGATTTTTAATTTTATTGAAAAACAAAATAATGAAATTGTACATTGGAAACAAAATCAGGTTTTCATTTAGTTTCACTGACGGGCCAATTCAGATGTAAGTGGCTTTCCAATTGTTGGAAGGACTTCCTTGGAAATCACTTTCATGTACATTTATGAGTTTGAAGGATACAACTTTCATACTTTTATGACAGTAGTAGAGTTATGAAAAACATTTCCTTTATTTATGTCTCTCTTTAGGTAAGTTTCCAATGAGTAGTTTTTATTTTGTCACATCAACTTGTTGTTTACATGCAAAAAAATTTTAACTATAAAACTAATATTGTGGGAAATTTTCAAATATAAAACAATTTTAAAAACTCAATTGTGTCACACTACTCAAGAATAACTATTTTAATATTTGGTTTAATTCTTTCTTCCAAGCATACAATAGAGACCTTACTACTTTTTAAATTTCCTGTATTGTGTAGTTTTGCTATTTCATTCAATTGTCTTTGAAAATTTGAATTTTAATGATGGCACACTGGTCTTGAAGCCTACATTCAACAAACATGTTAATTTTATAAAGCCCAGTAGCATCTGTGAGTCACTCTCTCTCAAATCCAGCCTGGAGGAGAAAGGGATTAGGGAGGCCTGAGAAGGCTGAAGAGGTAAGTGCTGAAGTGTCTGAGTGGGGCCAGCAGGGGTTGCTGTCATGGATGAGACTGCCACATTCCTGGTGGTGCTGACCTTGGACTCACTTAACATTATAGTCTGGAGTCTATTAAAAGAAATTCATGTTTTTCCTTTGCAAGAATCACCCCCTACCACAACAAATATTTAAAAATGTGTGTGTGTTTTTTATGTTGGAAAAGCAACTTTTTCCCAAAAGAAATTTATAGTTCAAATTTACACCAAGTTCTCACTAACTAGAGCAAGCAGGGTTTTCACTAAAGCTTCAATTTTCCTCTGTAAAACATTAGTCACTCCCTTGGAAGAAGCAGTTTTTTTATAGGCAGTGGGATAAAACAGCCACAGATGTGCATGTAAAATGATGGGCTTAAGAATGTACCTGCAAAGCATTTTTCTTTTCTAATTTGGAGAGAGGAAAAAAAACAAAAGAAAGAAAAAAAGCCTGAATTGGGACGCTAAAATAATAGTGATTCAGTATTAAGGAAATGATAAGTTTTTGATCCATATAAATAGTGTTTTCTTTTCCCCTTCTCTTTATTCTTGAGAAGTTCTTGAGGTTGTGCCAAGTGGTTTTCCCTGCACAATTTTTAATGGTATTTGCCGTTCCCCTGTGTAACCGGTTGCCTTTTTTACTGTGCAGGACTGTGGTGACGCCTGTGGCCCAAGAGTTTGATCCAGACGTGGTCCTAGTTTCCGCTGGATTTGACGCGTTAGAAGGCCATGCCCCTCCTCTGGGGGGATACAAAGTGACAGCAAACTGTAAGTACACCCTTCAGGGCTTTCTGAAATGCTATGACAATAATGACATCTTTTAGGTCTTTAAAATAGCACCTTTCACTTGGGTCTAGTCAACTTAGGTGAGACTTTTGAAAATGATTCGGATGGTGTTTCCTGCTCTGTCAGATTCAGCTCGTCGTAGAAATTGGCCTTTAAGTAAAACGAAGTTCATTTGTCTCCTTTGGTGGACTCGTTGGGACATTTCAGAACCTTTATGTTTTTCAGCACTCCCGTTTTGCTCTTTAAAGGCAGACGTGATAGGGCTTCTATTTAAAATACGTTGAATGACGTTGAAAGGTCATGAGTCTAGAAAAGCTACTGGGCTTTTTACAAGGAGAATACAAGTCACTGGTTTTATTCCGTGATACATGCAGTAAAAATAGTGTTTTCCAGTCATGCTATGCTCTTTGATTTGAATGCAAAGTGGGGTTCACCATGTGCATAGGCTCTGTACGTACCTCTGGACTACGCTTGGGATTTTCCGTTGTGTTGCAAAGATTAACTTCTCGGCTCTGTTCCTTAGCAACTAGACACCAAATGAACAAATGGATTTTGTGTTATATTGCATTTGAATGATGTGACCTAATGCAATCTCATGGAAAGAGGCTTTCTTTAAGAAGAATTTCCGCATTCTCTGAGTTTGAAAACTAGGCATCTGTATATCCACACATACAACTGTTTGTTGGCGCTCTGGATAGCTATAAAAAGAAGAAGGAAAAAAAATTGCACAAAGAATAAGATGCACTATTGTGTGTTTTAGTGGGTGGGAGGGAGAGGATTTGAAAACAAACAAATCAAAAACAACCCAAATAGTTTTAAACAACATGAATTTGGATCAAGTGTGTTTTATTAATTTGAAAAGAACCAAAGAACCAGCATCATGCCAACCTTTGTTTTTATTTGGCATCTCATGTAAGAGAGTTTTCTGCACTCTAATTGTTCCAGTAACATTGTTAGGTAGTAGCTATTTTTAACATCTCTTATTTACCCAGGGTTCTTAGTGTCTTGTTGTCTATTGAAAACATATTGGAAGAAACAACTCCACAAACACAGACAAAACATAATAATTCACAATTTTGGTAAAATTGAACAGAAAGGTGTTTGGTCATATCAAATATCTTTCTGACCCTTTTTCTTTCTTCATAGAATGCCATTCAAATGGAAGTCAGTCTTTCCACTAGCGATAAACCTCATTTGAGTCAACACTGGTGAATAGTTTAGTCTAAATAAAGAAAGGGAAAAAAAACTGCTTGCAAATTGAGGTAAACCCAAACAGTAGAAGATACATGGAACAAAGATGGAAATCTAGAAAAGGTGTACCTTGCTATGAAATCCAAGTATCTCCCTCAGGGAGGAAGCATTTCTATATTTGGATCTTTCTCCCTGCCAAGGGGACAACAAGTCCACTTCTCAGAATTAGCTGGAAGGAATTAATCTTCGTGTTTACTTGTTTGTTTGTTCATTTTTTTGCCAAGTCAAGTTCAAATGGCAAATGTCTTGGAAGGTAGAATAGCAAGTAATAGCAGCATGGTTTCTTTTGGTCGTAGACATGAGAAACGTGGTTTCTACCTCTTGTTAGCTTTAGTAGTATGCACCAAGACCTTTATTATGTTGTGTTTATCCATTTTGGGGATATTCTTCATTGTTTTCTATGCCAGGATAAGTTTGTCTATAATCTTTCCACCCTCCTACCCCTCCTTATCTATTTCTTCCCTTGTATGTCTTTTCTACTAGGTGATTTGTTTACCAAGAAAAACAGACAGATATAAAATTTAAGTGATTTAATAACTGGCCTTTCCTTGAGTACTTGCAGTTAATAAGGCAAAGATATACAATGATGAGAGGAAATCTTAGAACCCAAAGAGATTGTAGTAGAGGCTATCTAAAACAGTTCACATATTTTACAGATGAGAGAACTAATTTATTTTACCATCTGAAATAATTGGGGTTAAAACCAAAGTGCTTATCCTGAATTTGTAGTTAGATAAAATTGCGTAAGACTTTTACTGGATTTTTTCCACTAAAGAGAAAAACGTTTCATAAAATGCATGAGAATAGAGAACTTGGATGCACAGTAAAGAGGCCATTTTGGTGTCTAAGACCCTTAATTTTACAAGCACAATCTGTGACAGACACTGACTAATCCCATGATAGTTAAATGAAAAACAACAGAGCCTCACATCAGGGCAACTGTATAAATCAACTCATGCAGACCTGAGTTTTCTAGGTACATTTTCTAGAGATGCTGCCACATTAACTGGGTAGTGGTTAGGATTACTGGATAGCTGTATAGTTATTCCCCAAATCGCTCACCCGTGGGTCTCTTTGTTCTCTTTCTAACCACCTGGCAGATGCATTTATATTGCTTTGGTCTGAAATTTCTGGGCAGACAATTAATATGGATCCTTCTCTGTCCCCTGCCAAAAGTCATCCTGCATTTGAGGGGAGTCCCGAAATGAGGCTAGCAATGGGCTGAAACCTAACGTAGAAAGGAGGTGGAAATTACAGACACAAATTCCTCTCCTAATGTTTTCCCATTCTGGCAAAACTCACCCCTACCCCAAGTAGAATTTTCAAAGATTGTAGAGAGTGGTTTTGAGGATTACCATCATGTCAGAGATGCTAAAATTTTGTTGTCTTAGCACATTGAATGAATCTTAAAATAATTTTGTTTGATACTTCAGAAAAGAAAGGGTAAAGTCAAAACAACTAGTGGTTTCATTTGTTTTTAAATATCTAATTAGCTACCTGATTTTTTTTTTTTGATTTTTTTTTTAAGAATTCGTTGACACAGTGACAAAAGTCTCAGTACAAATATAGAGGTATTTCAAAAGGAGGGAACAGGAGTTTTACCTGGGGGAGAGACCGCACCTGAAGGCAATGCCTTTGAAATTCTCGCACAATATGAAGTAAATGAGAAGGGCTGGAAAGTGAAGGCTTGACCAGTGTTTAGTTGTGCAAACTTTAGAGAAGACTTATTTATTCATCAAGAACTATTTATAAACAAGACAGGGGCTGTCTCCCAGGAGCCTAAAATCTGGGGAGGAAAACTGTCATACAAACAGAATTCCACTTACAAAGTGACAAGCACAGTGGAAGAAGTACACACAGGGTGGTACGGACATGGTAACTGGGTCCTGGGCCAGTGAAGGCCCCTATAGGTGGAGTCTGTGAGGGACATAATAAATACACACACACACACACACACACACACACACACAAAGGTGATTTAAAATTAAAGTTAATTCTTGGCTAGTACTATTTTTTTTCTTTCTTCTCTCATTTCTTTACATATTAATTGTTCTTTGCTGTGAGACTACAACAAAAATATTCAGATTTGTTTGTGCTAAATTTTTAAATAAATTATTTAAATTACTTAAAATCTGTTCTGTTCTTTCAATTAGCCACCAGGATTTAGGCCCAAACTGAAAGGAATAAATATATTTATATCCTGCCCTAAACCCCACCTCAAACTTTACCTTGAAGTTATCAGTTTATCTTTTAAAATACTCTCATTTAGATCTAATTGCCTTCAGGTTACAGTTTTGCAAGATTGGTGTGACAACTAAGTGCCATGCTCAAACAATAAAATTGAATAAAATCAATCCACCATTTTGCAGCACCCCCAGCCTTTACAGTGTCCTCATCAAAAATAATAAAGGTTCTTTAGTTCAAATTCACCTTACAACAAAAAATACTTTTTTCTTCAACACATTTATATGTTATCTACTTTCATTGGCTTCCGGCAGTGAATTCATATGTGTAAATTGCTTTTAGCATGTGCATTAAAATTTTCCTTTGCTTTGAAAAATTTCAAAAGTTATTGTAAGGTGGTAGCCACGTCTGATAAAAATAAGTATATTCCTTTAATAAACATGGAGTAGTTTTACTTGAGATAGAAACCATTTCCCTCAGCAAATGCACAAGTGATATTTTGACAAGTAAAGAATGGCTAATAGTTGGGTGAAATATCAAATAACATTATCTTAGAATCTTAACTTACCATCTTCTCCTTAATTACCATCTTCTTTATCCTTTTTAGTGATCGTCTCCTTCCTTCTTTCCCCCTGTGACTGTGTCTGGCAGGGAGAGAGCACTGTTGTGGGGGCAGATACTGTATAAAGGAATTCATACTTAGCTGTGAGTTATTCCTAGGGAAGTACAAACATTCCTTGATTAGTCAGTCCTCCAAAAATAAGTCTCTAAGAAGTTAAGTGCTAAACCAGTCAATAAATAAGTGCCAAGAAATAAACTTTGTTAAACCAATGAGGCTATGTTGGTCTACACCATTCCCCGTGTGTATATGAGGGTGTGCTGCTCAAAATATCCTCTGCGTACACGTTTTATTTGTACACAGAGTTGAAGAGAGACTGAGCCAGCACTAAATGCATTTTGGTGAAGTCTACTCCTATTTTTCTTGTTCTTCCCTCATGGATGATTCTACCGCTGCCGCTACCTTAAAATGTCCACAACTGTCCAGTGTCTCTGATTTTTTCTCCATTTTCAAAACCTATAACAAACTTGATCACATTCACTTGCGTGTTTCATTTATTACCTGATGATACTTTTTTTAAAAGTATTGCAGCTAAAGTGATAGTTCTGTTCGGCAGTTGCATCTTTTACTATTAATTTGTAATAGTGGAATCAATGCACTGCTTTCTCATAATAGAATTTCAGGCCACAGTAAATAGGTGTGGAGAAAAGGAGTATCTGGAAGACACCTACTAAATGCCACTTCCTGAAGGATCAACCTTAAACTTGAACTGCTTCAGTTCTTATAGATTAGGGTGGAAATTGGGAAACTCATGCAGGATTGATTATTCGAAGTGTGCACCCATGCAGCTGCCATCAGATTAACCTCTCTTAGCATACTTCTGTGTTGTGTCCTCAGAAGTTGGACCGGTCTAATTAACAGGTTTTTGTTTTTGTTTTTTCTTTCATTGGTAAAGCTAAAATGAACTCTTTTAAGTAAGTCAGATGCTTTCTTCCAATATATTTGATGCTACATGAATTATGATTTCATGATTTTTAGTTATTGCTTTCCCCATCACTGTCACTTCTTTCCAGGTCTTAGACCACATATTCATAGCTCCTTTAATATTTTAATGAACACAAACCTGTGTTTCTGACAATGGTCACTTGTTCAATATTTCCCTTTAATATAAATAGTATTGAAAAGAATGTACATATTAAATGGGAGCAGTCATGGTTACCTTGTAACATTGGACCTTGGGCAAAAGCATTGAGTCCCAACTATTGACACCTACTAGAATCTAGATGGTGAGATAACTCATTTCATCCCTGCTCAGAAAAGCAGGATAGTGGTAGAGTGAATCCTTTAAATAATCACCTGGAAATAAGCATATAAAAAAATTAAAGGAAAGTACAGAAGAGTTTTGGTGTCAGAGATCTATGTTTAAATCTCAACTTTGTTTCTCACTAATTTTGTAATCAAGTTAGTTTCTTAATCAGCAAAAAGAATTGGGAGAGTAGAGGGATAATAATTATACCTACAGCATAAGGAAAAAATGATTTAGAATTATGAGTTAGTAGTTTTGAAGTTTGTTGTTGATATCATTTCAACATCGAAACAGTCAACAAAAGTCTGGGCATTTATATGGTGTATTTGAACACAAAATATATAACACATGGTTGCAACTTGTTGGAAGATATTTTTAGACACTTATTTGAACAACATGGAAGGAAATGTCTAGAAGTCGTAGGACGCTATGCAGAATTCTAGTAGTTAGTGTATATCCATTCAATTAAAAATCAGGTTGGTAAGTGAAATGCCTAAATCTTACATTTCCATATCCATTTGCATTCCATCATTGTAATAAGTCTCAGAGCAATTGGAATAAATGACAATGCTTTTAAAAGAAAATAAAGCATTCTTACTTTGTAATGAGGATACCTGAGGCCATATCTGCCTAAAAGCTGTGCAGTTTACCTTGGTATATTGATGTGCGCTTGTACTTGTCATTATTAATATGCTGATGCAGAGTAAGTTATCCAGTGATGCTTTTAGCAGTTGAACCATCTGAAGCACAGTTAAGAATCAGGAAACAAACAGAAAAACTTCTGAAATGCAAAAATAGATGTAGGAAGTGCGTTTATAAATGTATAGACCCAGCTTCTTGCCCAAATGAGGTTATATTTAATTCTTTATATATAACTAGCGTAGTTGATTACCTTGTTAATTTTCCAACTTGCAGCAGATTTAAGAAGCAGTTTGGAAGTGGAGGTAGATGAATAAATGCTGGGCATATTTCTATCTCAGAAGTTCTTCAATTTGGGTTCACAGACATCCCAGGAGTACATGGATAGAATTCATGGGGCTCATGAGCT
Organism: Rhinolophus sinicus; assembly: GCF_036562045.2. Taxonomy (NCBI): domain Eukaryota; kingdom Metazoa; phylum Chordata; class Mammalia; order Chiroptera; family Rhinolophidae; genus Rhinolophus; species Rhinolophus sinicus. The sequence continues at coordinate 96,853,882 of NC_133758.1, forward strand.
TGAATGGAAAAAGTTACATTATTATTTTTAGTAATGTTGCTCCCTTATTAGGTGTATGCATTTAGGCATGTATTTCCTCTCATTATAAATGAAGGCAACAAACCATAGTAATATGAGTAAAACAGGTGACCTTGTCACCAATGGAAATGATAGGTATTTTCGTATCATTTTACTTTAGATATTTCCTATGATCATTTACTCTCTTCATTACTTTGAAATGATGGTGTGTACCAGACCTGCTGCTCAGTTAGTTATTTGATGCATTAATACAGAATTACATGTGTTATCCCATGGCTTTCCCCTGTATTTTGGTAGCTCTTTTCAATATAGTAATTTCCTGTGTTATCTGTGTACTTTATGCATTTAAAGCATTCTGAGAAGAGATGCTTAGGCTTCACTTCAAGCATACACATATATGTGTGCGCGCACACACACACACACACACACTCAGTCTTTACTTTGAGATAGAGTTTTTTCGTCCGTCTCTATTTGCTAATTTGCTTCTCACATTATGCCTGGCATAGTCATTCTGTTATATGTTGTTGATCTTTGAAGCAAACACTAAAAAAACAAAAACTGAATGTTCAGTTTTTCCAAAGATTTCTTATCTGTAAAACAAACTTCAGATATGTCTTACAATGCAAGCTGATCTTCATGTCTTATCACTGGAAGTCACACAGACATTGTAAACAATTGCTAAGCTTTCGCATCAAGGATTTGTTTATTGATATGTCGTCCTTTTAGAGAGAATAAACTAGTACAATCTGGGAATTCAGAAATTTTGTTTAAAACCATGCACCCATTAAATGTTTAAAAATTTTTTGGATGATTTAAAATATGAAGAACAATACAAAGAAGTATATAACAAACTTCATTATTTCCACCATTTAGAATTGACAACAGTTAAATATTTGTATTATATTTGCTCCAAGCCTTCTGTTTATAAAAGGAATAAAAACTGCAGATGAATATGGATTCCCCTTTAATCACTGCCCCTAAGTCCTATTCCTCTTCCCCTCTTAGTTTGTGTTTTTTCCAGTACACACACACACACACACACCCCCCACAACATTGTTCCAGTGAGTGTGGTTTTAAATTTACCATATAGAGCAAAAGGTATTAAATTATTCTGTACTTATAGTTTATGGAACTTGCTTGTTTTGCTTTTAATATCTTTGTTTTGATATATACTCACAAATATTTACATGTTCTTTTAATTTCTATATATTAGCCCATTACAGATATATACTATTATATACATAATATACATATATATATTTATTTATTTATTTTTAAATCTTTTTTAAGTTAAATTTTTTTGGGTGACAATGGTTAGTAAAATTACATTGGTTTCAGGCATGCAATTCTGTATTACGTCATCTATATATCACATTGTGTGTTCACCACCCAGAGTCAGTTCTCCTTCTACCACCGTATATTTGACCTTCTTTACCCTCTTCTAACTCCTCCCCTTACCCTTTGGTATCCACTAGATTGTTGTCTGTGTGTATGAGTTTTTGATTGTTTGTATTTGTTCTGTCCTCCTATTAATGTACTTTTCAGTTGTTTCCAGGTTTTCACTATTATAATCAATATTGAAGTGAACATCTTTTCATAAGTTTGTCTTGCCTGGTATTACCTTACATTGACTATCGTAGTCAGGTTAGACTTCTGTTTCTTTTTCAGTGATATAGCGCTTAAAAACATGGAGGGAGGCTGCTAAAGAAGGAAAGAATGTCTTCTACCTTCCTTAACTATTCCTCACACCACAGTCCATATCCCTTGTCTCTCACAAACACGTCCACCCACGCAACTAATCTTTCCTCTTCTTTTTACCATTTTATACTTCATATATCACACCCCTTCCTTTCTAGTTCAAATTGGCAAAGGATTTTGTTGTGTACTAATATTCTTCACGTCTAATCCAAACTTTAAGGGAAAAATGAGATAGAAGGCATGTGACAGATAAAAAATTATTTTAAGGTGTTTTCGAGCACTATTTGCAAATTAAAGTGAAATTGAAAAAAATGATTTTCTACTCAAAGCCAATTTGATTGGCTGTCCTGTCAGTGACCCTGAGAACACTAAAGCCCTGAAGATGAAAGCACAGGCTGGTCATCTATTAGACAAGTCACAAGCCTGGCATGGGCCCTTAGAGTGACCACAGGAATGCCACTCAACCTCTTGAAGATTGTTTTCTTGACTGGGAAGGGAACATTAATTTCATCCTGACAGAGTTGTTGTAATTGATGATATAATAATAATACCTGCTGGCAATCATTGAGTGTTTACTTTGTGCTAGGCATTATACTCAGTACTTTTCAGCATCAACTCATTTTGTTTTTATGATTAAATGAGATAATACATACAAAGCACCCTTTTTCTGTATGTTTTTATTATTATTTTCTTGGATAGCCTTATTACCCTAAAATCACTAAAGAGGAGTTAGCAGTCATTTACAATTCCCAAATTTTAAAAAGTGATAGAAAAATTAAATGACTTGATCAAAAATCACAGAGCTGAACAGTAACAAAACCACAACTTGTTCTCACGTCTTTTAACTTCCAGCTTAACAGAGTTTCCATTTGGCTCAACAGGTTATTACAAATATCCCAAATAAACAAGTAGAATTTTTTGTTACTGTAGAAGTGTATCCTGAATTGTGAAAATGCAGAAAATAAGGAAATTTCCCCAACAATGCATTTCTCATCTGAATAAAATTCTCTAAGTCAAAAACAGTAAGCAGAGCTTTTCAAATATATGGGCACTTACCCGTTTGCAGATCCCATTTGCTATTTTCATGGAACATTCTGCAGAAGAACCAGACAGATACTGAGTCTTTTGCTCAAAATTCACACACACCAGTCTCTTTGTTGCTCTCATCATCAGGTGCGCAGCCCCCTGCAAAGACGAGAAAGTGGATTTGCAGGACATTTATATTCATAAATGACTTATGAAACATAGTTCTTTATCTAAGAGCCAACATAAAGAGGCAACACAGCTAATTAAGAAAGAAGAGTGTCGGTATATTAAAAAAAAAATCAAAGCTTAGATTTGAGAGTGATTTTTATTTTGAAATGATAGCCAAGATTTATTCAATGCGTGCTCCATGTTTTACTGTTCCCCTGCCTTCATTTTCTTGCTCAATTGCCTGTTTCCTTACACCACATGACAACTCAGATACCAAATTGTAGAAGAATATTTTCCATCTGCCGTGCTTAGTTACTGATGTCATGAAAGAATCCCTAGGCTAGGATGACTACTACTTAACTTTGAAGAGCAAAATTACTATAACTGGACCATAACTGGGGCCAGATCAGCATTGCTTTTGAACAGAAAACACATAAGCAGAGTTTGCCTTGAGGGACGATGCCAGCTGCAACTGTACAGTAAAATGTGTCCTGCATTTCATTGATATTAAGATGTACTTTTCCATATTTTAACAAGTCTGAATTGGGATGCCTCTTACATTTCATGGCATTTCATTGTTCGATTAGCAGTGTTCTTTTTATTTTCATAGTGGTATATTTTTAAAAAATGGTCACAATTATTTTGATGACATCTTAGATTCAGTAAAATATAGCATTTTACTTTTGGAAATACTGTTTTAAAAATCCCAAAGGCCATAACTACAGAGATAGCTTAGATATGCATTTTACATTTCCTCTCCAGGCTTCCAATGATTTGATAGAATACCAAGAAAGTAAAAATTAAAATAACAATATAAAACAGACAAAAGAAAACACTATCAAGGGGAAATTTTAAAATAGTGGATTCTCTTAATGTAACTTTGCTTTTAGTTCAGCCAAAAATTATCCTTACTTGGCCTGAAATATCCATCACCATAGGTTCTGACCCTTTATTGTGATGGATCCCTCTAGCTAACATAATTGATTTCCAATTCACATTACCAATCAAATCAATACAAAGAAGAAATGGTGAAATAATTTAACCGGTAGCGTAAGCATATGGGCCGCAGCTCTATGACTGAGATTCATCTACTAGCATATGTGTGACTGATGAAGTTATCAAGGAAATTCTGGAGAATGAGTGTGTACTTGCCACTTCCAGGAAGTTTTCCTACTGTCATGGCTGGAGAATCATTAGGGTCTGATACAGTGGTTTCCAAACAGGCATCAGCCTTACCTAAAGTCTTGTTAGGCTTACTGGGCCATGCTCCCAGAATTTCTGACTCCTTAGATCTGGAGTGGGGCCTGTCATTTCCATTTCCAAGTTCCCAGGTGATGCTATACTCCCTGTTTAGGGACCAAACTTTGAGAACAACTGGGCTAGTTTCAGAGAAAAAATACACAGGATTTGAAGTGAGTTGATCTGCAGTTGGGGTCTAATTGGTTGTTAACTCACTTTTCTGTGTCTTAATGTTCTTCTTAAAAAGAAATAATATAAATATATCTTTTTTGGCTAAATAGAGGGCTATTGTGAGAATCAAACGCAGTAATGGGCTTGAAAAACATTTTTCAATATGTGAAACTCTAGATACAATAAGCTGTCAATGATATTTTACCCATTAAAGTGAGGGATGCTATTGCTTTCATACTCATAAACTGGGCTCAGAATTCACATGTCAAAATACTTTTGCAATCTTATATGACAAACATGCTAAAATATTTGGTTATTTTGAAATGTTTAGCATATTGAAATAAAGATATTTTTAAACATCTGAAATATTTTTGTTGCGATGTAGTTGAGGTATATAACATATTAGTTTCAGATGTACAACCTAACGATTCAATATTTGTATATATTGTGAACTGATTACCACAGTAAGTAGTTATCAGGCTTCACCATACGTAGTTACAAATGGTATTTCTTATAATGAGAACTTTTAAGATCAACTCTCTCAGCAACTTTCAAACGTGCAATACAGTATTATTAACTATAGTCACCATAGTGTACACTACATGCCCAGGACTTATGTTATAACTGGAAGTTTGTACCTTTGAACACCTTTACCCATTTCACCTACACCTACCCTTGCCTCTAGCAACCACTAATCTGTTCCCTGTGTCTGTGAGGTCGTTTTTGTTGCTGTTTTTATAGGGAGATGGTTTGAATCTCACATATCTCTTCCCCTCCCTCCCTCCTTCTCAACAGAACCTCCTGGTTTGCCCCAGATGATGCTGGGGTTCATGGTCAAAGATAAGTTACCAGGAATTGCAGTGATTGTCTTACCACCAGGTGTTATGATTCCAGGGAGTTATAGATAATTCGCTTTTTTTTTTTTACCAATATTTCTCAGTTAGTTCCAGACTAAGAGTCACCTCCAAGAACTTTCTGTTCTCTCTTCAGCCAAGTAACCTTACTGTCACTTGATAGAGTACATTGAACTGTACCGGATCCCTCGGTAGAAAGAACTCTGTAGAAATGAGCTTTCTCTTGATCTCAGAATGTGAGGCATTTTCAGTCAAACAATCTGAAAAGTGACAAGACACAGATCTATAATTTTCTTCCGATTTTTTTTTGAAATGTAGTACTTATCGTAGCGAAATTTCCTCATCCCATGTCCCACCTCATCCTGTCACCGAGTGTCAATACCAGCCTGTTGCATAAGAAATTGTATGGATCTAACCAGACTGTAAACTCTATTTATCTCCTCCTATCATTTCTTCAAATTTTTAGTGTGGAATTTTTCAATCTAAATGAGACACCTGCATAAAAGAATATTTATTTTAATGAAGGAAGTGAAACAAATGCCTAGGGTTATGAAAGTGCAGTTTGTAAATCTCTGCTTTGATTACTGCATATTTTTCTAATGTCCACAATTTTTGCAGGAATGACTTATGTGTAGTCATATATAACAACGTCATCTATAGATAGGATCTTTATTCCCTGCTGTTTTCCTCTTTTCTCTGACTTGGTAGAATTTGTCTGTAAATTGGGGAAACTACGTATTTCAGAAATTGTTTTACCAAATAACTGTCTATAGCAGATCACCCCTATGCTTAATATTCTCTTCTTGAAACTACAATACGATTGTCCTTACCACACACGACGTCTCTCCTCTCTCCACTTCACCCTTATCCTCCTTGGTCCTCCCCTTTGTTCATTATTCTATTGCCTTGCAAATCTGTCTACAGGCCATACCCCCGTCTGGGTCTTCGCACAGGATATTCCTTCTGTCTGGCACTCTCTGCCCGACAGAAGGAATATCCTTCTGTTCTCCGACAGTGTTCTCCGGCTGTCATCTCAGCCTAGAGATCACCTTCCCAAAGAGAGCTTCCTTGACCACTGTGCCCACCTCCCACCCTCAGTCAGCCTCCATCCCTTATCCTAATTTCTCTTTGCTAAAACTGAGCTATTTGGGGCTGTTGGAGTTAACATGACATCCCCAGGAGCTAAAACATCATCTCACTCATTGTACAGGCTCAGAAAGATATTTATTGAATTTCATTTATTGAATGATTATTCTCTTTAAAAAAAAAAAAAGTCAAGTGAGCTAATTTAGAATGTATTTAAGTTCTATAATGTCAATCTAGTTTTCCTTTTATTTGAACAGTTTGGTGCATGGGTGTATGTTCAAGATACTTTCATAAGTATCTATGTTGTATTATGTTTGTTGCTATGGAAAAAAAAAAGAAAAGAAAAGAAAAACAATATCCAGCCGGCCAGGCAATATTAGGTAGTAGTTCCAAAAAGCAGGCTGTGGAATGTAATTTTCTAGGATCAGCGTTTGGCTCTGCCACTTTGTGTGTGTGTGTGACCTTGGGTAACTTACTTTACCGTAGTGGCACTCAATTTCCTCAAATGCACATAGGACTGTCTGTTTCATAGGTTTGTGAAGATTAAATAATACAGCCCATTTTTCAACGTAAAGAGTGACATTTGGTAAGCACTCAACAAATGTTAGCTGATATTAGATAGCCTTAAATTTTCCATGTGCCTCAAAAGTGCTCTGGATTATAACAAGCTTAATGTAGGCGTAACATGTTACCCTTGTTGGAGTTGAACACCTCTAGATCTGTGTCTCGATAATAACATAGCTATCTGGCTTTTAAATGCTGCAAAGTAATTTACAGATGAAAACTGTAATAATACGCACTGTTAACAAAATGCAGGAATCCATAGATTTCAGGAAATCACTTATGTCGCTGGACTGAATCTCCTAGACTTCTACTTAACAGGGAGTCTGTGTAGCTAGCCAAGCTCATATGCAGGCTAATCACATAATAGTATATCTAATGATATTTGGGACAAATAGCAAAATTATTCACTTAGTGAGCATTTCCATAAACATCCAAAAGTTTTTCATATACGAAAAAAAAAAGACTGCTCATGTTGCTTAAGATAAAAACACAAAAAATAAACCTGAGGGAACATTTCTATTGGTGATTGGGGTTATAACACATCCATTGTTACTGATTGCCTTTTCAAAAGCACATTTTTTTAGAAACTCTAAAGTAAGGAAATTTACTGTAGTATAAAATATGAGATAATGTTTATTTTTGAACAATTTATGGGAATGAGTCTGATAGTACTATAATACAAAATTTAAAATAAGACAGAAATTAGAAAGATAAAAGGATAGGTGAAGCTATTGATGAAAAAACAAAGGTAAGACCAGAGAGACCAGGCAATTAGGCCAAGGTAATGTACTCAGGATTTAATCTACTTGGCTGACCCTTACTTTAACAGTATAGGATCTTTTGGCAAGTCTGTCTGATCTGGGTTTCTTAGCACATATTTGTGTGTGTGTGTTACATGCCATTGAGTCAGCTCCAACTCCTGGGGACCCTGTGAGTGAATGATGTGCACAGTGTCCCCAGCTCCTGCAGACTCAAGCCGATGGCTTCTTTTACAGACTCAATACATCTTGTATTTTGTCTTCCTCTTTTCCTGCTGCCTTCTGTTTCTCCCCAGAGTTATTGTCTTTTCCAAAGAACCCTGCCTTCTTCTGAGGTGCACAACACATTTGTGCACTGTATAAAATTTAGTCATCTCATTTAGAATCGCTTATCTCAAATTCAAAAGAGTTGCCAGCTCTGTTCACTTATTTGCAGTTTTTTGGATCTAGTATAAACAGTTTTCTCAGATGTTATTTCTAGTCAAAGATTTCTTCCCACAGCACTATCCTTATGCACAATATTTCCTTCCTGTTTTAGGGTAATTATCTAAATAAAGCACACATCAGAGTTCCTAACTTGCTTTATAGTCCAAGTAGCCAGCAGAGGGAATCATTTATTAAATGTAGCTAATTTCAGGAACTGACAGGCACATGAAATGCCTAAAGAAAACAGGGGTGTCAGGCTGCTTGGGGTGGTTCCAGGAAGGTTGTCTACTTTAAGAGCTGCATTTTATTAAGGATCATGATAGTTATTGGAACTTTTCCTGTTGTTTTACTCAGTCGTCTCAGGGGGACTATTTGGCACTAGGGTGCAAAATGAGATCAGCAATTAGGAAAAGACACCACTGCAGGCACTTTAAGAGTAAATCACTGAGTACCAGACTTAATAACTAGTAAGTGCCAGGCCAAAGTAATAGCCCACAGTTGTGGGAGAGTCCGGCTTCTTTCCAGTGTGCCTGCTGCAGGATGTAGCTCATTGCACAACTGTCTCCAGAGGTGGGGCTCAGGTATTTGGCAAGAGGAAAGTCCATTGTAATCGACTCTTGCTCCCAATAGAATAAATCACCCAAAGGTTTAGAAGTTTTATCATCTAGAAACCAAAAACTCCTACACTGGCCTCAGCTATCTATCTAGGGGCAGCCCCAGAGCCACCGTTCACACAGGACAGGCGTTGGTGTTATAACAACTTGGCAGGAATGCATCTGTTCCCTCTGGTGGCTGGGAGGAGAACACTTCCGGCTGATATGTTTGATGACTCCCACATCGCAGAAGAAAAAACTTGAAGAGCAGAATGTTAAGTAACTTCGTACTTGAAACCAAAGCCACAGTTTCCCCCTCCAGGTCTCCTAGATGTGATTATTCCTTTCACTTCCACAAAGGAATAGAGAAAAGAATGGAAAGGAATAAGGGGGGACATGTTGAGTATTAGAGTGGTGTATTGGAAAGTACACTAACTAGGAGGAAGGAGACGTTTGTTCCAATCCTGCTTCACACGCTAAATATCTGTTTACAAATTGATGTCTCCAGTCCTCGTCTGTAAAATGAAGTATTTGGACCAACTGCTAGAGTGGTTTAAAAGTCTCTATCTAAAATAGCAAGAGCTACAAGCATTTAGTAAGTGCTTATAATCTATAGTAAGCACATTACATTTACAGTTTTAATATTTATAACAACACTCTAAGATAAAGTAATATTGGTATGGTCCCCATTTTACAGATGGAGAAACAAGAACATAAAAATGATAAGAAATGACCCCATTTAACAAAGAGCTACAGCTGGAATCTATAGGTGGTCTGGCTTCAGAGCTGGTAAAAATGTATTTTTCTGCCTATGGCTATATCAGAAATTGACCTTGGAAACCAAGAGAGGCAAGGATCAGGACACATTTAAGACTTGCATTACTATTGGGACCTGGGTTTAGTAAGGTTACTCCATTGTCTGAAATAGCTGCATCTCTCCCTTTCTGTTATTTCCACTCTTTTTCCTTCTTTCCCAGAAGGTTATTTTGTGCATTGTGAGCATAAAGCTCTGCGCCATGATGGAAGTGGGCCCTGCCCTGTGAAGACAGAAAGAGGTGAACCTGGTCCCTTGTGTACCTGTTCTCTCATGATGCTTTATTAAAAGACAAGTAAAAGGGCAATGCAGAGCAGGAAAAGGAGATTGATGACACAGAAATTCAGTGGGCTTGGGAAAGCATATTTGATTTTGTTTGAGACATACAATGCTATTAACTCTTCTTCATGTAAGACTGATGCAACTTCTTTCTTGGTAAAGAGATAAGATTTATATTCTAAGGATAATTACTGTGGAGTTTGAGGAGCTTATGCTTTTGCCCAATTTTTTTTTTTTTTTTTTTTTTTTAAATAATGCTTCTCATACTGGGCCTTTCTTCTGAAGCTGAGTGTTAAGAGCTTACACAGGATTTCAAGTAGGCAAAAGGATTGAAGGCTAAATGGGTCGCCGGGGCTAAGTACTTTTCTCATTAAGGTAGTGATACTAGAAAGAGACAAATACCACCATATCTAGGGCTCTCCCACCATGTTGTTACCCTTCTTTTTTATAACGATAGTGGTATCAGAAAGAGAGAAAACTGCAGGCTCTAAACAACCGGTAATTACCAGCAAAACCAAGTCACTCACTCAGGGTGACTGTCTGTAGTTGTGACTATCTGCTTTGCACAAAAGGCAATAGGGTGAGTGGGAGCTAACATGTAACCTTTTGCTCTATTTATCAACCAAATACAATGGCCTGAGTCAACATTTACCAGGAAAATGAAACCAGAAAGACAACAAAGAGCTTAATTCACTCAACAGATATACATTGGGTACCTACTACGTGCATAATGATGTAGTAGGTCCTGGGGTTTCATCAGTTTGAAAAAGTCAAAGTCCCTGTTCTCATGCAACTGCTGTATTCAAGCTGTGCTGTGTAAAGGGCACGCACTGACTACGTGTGGTAGTTTAAATTTAAATTAGTTAAACTATGTATTTCAAGTGCTCAATCACCATGCATGGTTGACAAATGCCACATCGGACGCCACTGATATGGAACATTTGCATCATTGCAGAAAGTTCTGTTGGAGAGCATTTACTAGTGGTTCAAGACTAAACAAAATAAGGAAACATGTAGTGCATTAAGAGTTAATATTGCTATGAGTAAAATTACAGTAGGGAAAGAATCAGATTATTCTGGGAGAAGTGAGACTTGCAATTTTAGAAAAGGATGATCAGAGACAGCCTCACTCAGAAATGACATTTGCATGAAGACTCAAGAGTGATGGGGGAGCAAACTGTGAGACCCTCGTAGGGAAGTGCTTTTGGGGTGTGAGAACGGACAGGGCAAAGGCCCTGAGACGGGTTCTTGGCATGCGGAAGGAACAAGGAGGCAAGTGTGACTGAGATGGAGTGATCAAGGGAGAAGTGGTGAGGCGCGGTTGTATTCTGATGTATTGTAAAGGTAAGAGAGTTAGAATTGCTGACAGACTATATCTGGAATAAAAGAGGGGTGGGAGCGGAGGATACAGGAGAAGTCCAAGGTCTCGGGTCTAGACACCAGACAGGGAGGAGCTGAGGTTAGCTGCAATGGGGAAAGTTGTGGGAGCAGGTTTGAGACGATGCTCAGGTGCTCATCTCTGGACACGTTTAGATATGAAATGTTTCTTAGACATCTAAGTATAGGTGTGCAGGAGGCAATGGGGTAGATGTGTTTTTAGTTCAGGATAGAAGTTAGAGCTAAGGCTGTAACTATCGTTATCAGTATGTAGATGGTATTTAAAGCCATGTGCTCAGATGTGATCACCTGGGGGACAAGTGTGGCTAGAGATCTAAAGACTGAGACTTGGGCCACTCTGACATTGTGACCTCAGAGTCAGGAGGCGGAGCCGATGACCAGTGCCTGATTTTCGCCAGGAGAGCGTGATGTCCCCAATCGCAGCAAGTGATTCAAAGAGGAGCGTGCATAAGCAGCTGTATCAAATGCTGATGGGGTCAGATAAAAATTGGCCATTGAATTAAGTAACACAGAGGCCACTGCTGGCGTTGTCAATGAAGGATTCGATGGGTTAAAAGCCCGATTAGAGGAGAGAATTGCAGGAGAGGAATTGAAGACTGTATGTACAAACTACGTATCTTGTGAGGAATGTTGCTTTGAAGGGGCTCAGATAAGTAGAGCAGTAGGTGGAGAGAAGAGAGTGAGTAGTAAAAAAATATATGTATTAGTAAAATAACAGCACATCTAGTACAAAGGGAAAAATGACTGCTGTTGGAGAGAGAAGAGAATCAATTTCTGGAGAAATGTCCTTGAATTTAAGAAGGGAAGGAGACCTGGTGCCCAAACGGAAGGTTTGGACTGAGATACGTGGACAGTTGATCCACAGGAACAGTAGGAAAAGCAGAGCCCGTGGTCCAGATGCTGGCAGGTATGGGCGCAGGGGTAGGAGACTTATGAAGCGTGCTTCTCATTGATTTCTTCCTCAGTGAAACACGAACCAAGGTCATCGCTGAGAATGAGAATGGGGAGGAGATTTTGGAGGTTTGCAAACCAAAGAGAAGATGCGACATGATTCGCTAGGAGAGTGGGAAAGGGAGATCTGTTAGGAGAAGATGGCACGAAGCAACTTTAAGGGCCCACGTAAGGTTCATGGACATCGCTTCAAAATGAGACAGCTCAGCATAACTGTGTCGTTTTCACCAGCCACGTTGAGCAATAGAGTTGAAACAGGACCGAATTAGAGAGAAAGAGGCAAAGAAGAGATTATCTGATGTACTATGAATTTTAAACTAGTTAAAGGAGGGAAGTGAGAAAATGAGGCCTATAAGAGAAATGAAAAACAATTAGGATCAATGAATTGCAGATCCCAAAATGATTGCAGTTGCAGTAATAGTGGAGTACATACGAGAGGGGACTGCTTGGAATTGACATTATGGGAAGGTGCTGGTTGAAGGGACCAAGGCATGATCAAGAGAGGGAGGCACTAAATCTTATTCTAAAGATCAATGCACAAAGGGAGTGACTTTACATTTTTGTTAGGTCAGCGCACACTATGTCCGAGTTACAATGTTATTTCTTTATGACAGGAGAAAATTTGTGATAAGATCAAATCAGTTGACGCTTAAATGTAAAAATAAAAAGAAAAATAATAGGGTAGCCCATTCCCCTCAGAAAGCATCAGACGATCTCTTTGGTCTATTCTCTTGTGTAGCTAGACAGTGCAATGTTGGAGTTTGCATTCGAGCAGGAGCTTAAGCTTCTTGCTTCACCCGATTTCCAAGAGTTTCCTATATGACGACTTCAAATACAAGTCCAGTAATAATCAGCATTATTTAATTATGCTTAGCCACTTTCTTTATGAATATACAGAGGGTGCCAAAAATGTATACGCATTTTAAGAAAGAAAAAACTGTATTAAAATTATGCTGATGGTAACCATTTTGAGCACCTCTTATAATTTGCAGAAGTGAAATGTGACTTGTATTCATCTTTTGTTATCAGTCTATATTGAGTTTTACAATTTTAATACAGTTTTTCTATCTTAAAATGTGTGTACATTATTTTTGCCACCCTCTATATTTCCAAAAGAGAAGAATGTCAGTGTCCTGGGTGTGGATTCTGGAATACGTGACTCCACAATCATAAAGAAACAATTGATCCATTTGTATAATCATCTACTAAAGCTAAAAAAGCTTAAAAAAAGAAAGAAAGAAAGAAAGAAAGAAAGAAAGAAAGAAAGAAAGAAAGAAAAGAAAAGAAAAGAAAAGAAAAAAGAAAAAAGAAAAAAGAAAAGAAAAGAAAAGAAAAGAAAAGAAAAGAAAAGAAAAGAAAAGAAAAGAAAAGAAAAGAAAAGAAAAGAAAGAAAAGAGCAGGTCCATGTTTTGTTAATGCAAAAGGGGAAAAATTCAAGAAGATACTTTTCCTAACATGTAGGTCATTCTAAGTGTAATTTGTGAAAGAAGGAAATAATTGATGAGATACAATCAGTTGATGCTTAAATTTAAATTTTACTTTCTGTTAGTCTTATCTGTGTTTCCCCAAAATGAACAAATATTTACATTTATTCTTGAGACATAAATGTGGAAATATTTCTGCCTACTGATTTGAAGATTTATTGGCAGTCAATGAAAAAAAAAAAGTGGACAATTGCTTTATTTTAAGACCTAAGAAAAATGTGTACATTTTCTCCAACTTTAAAAAGACTTTGATAAAACACTCAATTTCGTCTGGCAGGATTCCTTCACCATTACCTTTAAAAGTACAAGGTAGAAACTTATCTTCATTAAGTGCCACTGAATGTCTGGCACCACATAACTAACCAGAGAATTGGTAGCTTAGGGTCCATGGGATGCCTCAAGTTCAAAGGGAATAGAGACATCCTGTTTGGTGTTGTATTTCACTCATGCTGTTAAAACTGCCCAGACCCCCTTAAATGTTTTCTTTTTCATTCTTAAGCATGATCTTCTTTGTTCCTCGAGAATAACACAAAACATAATAAAACCCAACGTCAGACCAAATAATTTTCATAATGTGTCACAAGATTTTATTTTTCGGTATAAAGGTCTTCTTTCCTTTTATACAAAGAGTCGTTTTGTTAATGATGGTGAAAGTGGGTCCCACTCCTCTCCTGAGGACCTGTGTGTGGCTTGTTAGAAAAGAAAGAACATTGCTTCAGAAGTACCAGTTCTGACCTAACACCTTAAAAGTGCAAATTCTATTATTGAAACTTTTAGTACAAAGGATGTCTATTAAGGAACAATGAAGGGAGATAAATTATTAAGCTCTAACTTGTCCAGTGACGAAAATTCATTCTCAATTCCCGAGACCATAAACATGAACAAAGTAATATAAGGTATTTTAAACTACCTCTGCATTCAGCGGCATTCTAAAAGATTTAGTAACCTGTGTTCATTCATTCCAGAAAATACAGATGCTAATTTTTTTTTCTAATATAAAATCATGACCTGTTACTTCCTTGAATGTCTCAAAGCTTATTTTCACTAACATTTCCTTCTTAACATTTTTAAATCATGGAAAAAATGCTAGCTGACCAAAATCTGGTCTGACTGAAGTTTTTAGAAATGGCTTAGTGATATTTTTCTACGTACTAATTTATAACAGAGGGTGATATATGAGTATGAAAATACAAGTCCTGTACATTAGATGTATAATTGAAGCTTGGCTGCCATTTGTGGAAAAATTAATAAAACCCCTCAAATGATCACTTATTAAATAATTTCTGAAACCTAAACAATACTTAAAGACGAGAGAGAATTCATGTTTTGTCAAAACTCTAGGACTTGAAATGTTTATCTTTGTTTTCTTAGAATGTATATATACATATATATGAGCAGATAGATTAAAAATCATCACTGCTAAAGTCCAGTGCTACATTACCACAAATTGCTTAAAGGAAGCTGGGTAGGTGCTTCTGTTACCTTCATTGCATAATATCAGATGATCAAGGTTGTAGTTCATGTTCAATTTGACCATGTTCTACTGGAGAATATCTGGTTAAGCTGCTTGATTCGGCAACCAAAAAGAATGAATGGTGGGCTATAATTCTACATATAAAATTTTGATAATTTTCCATTTTAAAATTTTATTTGCAATTTGTTACATATGTTAAATGGGTATGCTTAGATTTTAGTAGTGATTATAAGACAAATGTTATTTTTTCCCCATCCATGTGTCCTTTTAAATTTTGATTGTTGTTGTTTTTTATAACATTGTCCCCTCATTCCAGCTAAGGGCCTTTGCCACCTCTGAAAAAATGGCATGGATCTAATGCTATTAAAAGACAGTGTCCTTTTGTGGTCGTTCTAGATTGCTGCTTTCTACTGTGGTTTTTAAAATATCTCTTATGAATGTTTCAATCTCTTCAAGAATAAAGAAGGACGATAATAGCATGTAAATTTTTGTTTGTATAGACAATAGCAAAATGTATTTTGTACATGTAAAAAAGTCACCTCTTCTGGAGCCTCTGCTACTGTATTGGTTTACTGTACTTACAAAGCACTATTTTAGACATTTTCCAGTGGAACTAGTTCTCAGTTGAATATGTTGACTCATTTGTTTCATTTAAAACCATTCATTAAGTCTTCAAAATACAACAAATATTCATGGTCTGTTAAGAGATACATGTATACAACTATGGCAATATACATATAAAAATTTCTATAACCTATGAGAACCCAGATGAGGAAGCAGATGAGTTTACCTGGTTGAGGAAAGACCGTGCTGACAAGGTAACTTAAGTCTGGCATGAAATGTTGAGTGGTACTTGGCCAAATGGAACAGACAGCTAAAGAACTTTCACATAAATGAAAAAAACCCTAGAAGTACAGCATACTTGCATGAAAATAATGAGTGGCCTCATGTAGATATTGTTTGGAGTATGTGAAGGAGAGTGATTTTAAAAATGCATTATCTCTGAGTTTCCTGTGACCACAAGACACAGTGAGTTTTGGTAAGCAATGCTGGGGGAGACAGCGTGTCATTTTATTAGGTTACAAACTTACAAAAAGGCCGTATGCCTCCACATATGAGTGTATGTATATACTTATGTATGTATGTGTGTATATGGTATACATGCACACACACACTCATACACACATACATACATATATACATACATGCATGCATACATGCATACCTGATCTATTTATCCATCCATCCATCCACCCATCCATTATCATTACACCTATGCTGGAATTCACTTTCACAAAATTTGAATGAAAAGGGGACTAATGCTTTTTCCTGGCAAAAAAAAAAATCTGACTTAGTTGATTGGTAGACAAAGAGGACTGTTATTGCCAATTACAGTGACTGGTGGACAGTTTCCATAAATTGAATAAGCTGGATCAAAAAGTCTGTTATTTTGAGTAAATATTTTTAAAGCACTTACACAATATGCTTAAAATACATCCTTTAAAAATATTAAGTGATAAAAATATTAGACATCCCCTTAAAATATGCAAGAAAGTATCTAGTTTTTCAAATTTTGTTAAGATTATACTACCAAAAAAGTATGAACATTGCTGACTTAGAAAGTTACTGCATAGCGAATGTTTCCAAAGTATGGACGTAGGTTTTGGAATCTCCACTAAGCTAACTCTTATTAGTGAGAAATCATGTTTTAATCTTAGGATATATTTGCTATGGTTTCACTAATTGAAAACATAACTTTTGGATGAGTTTTAGACTGTTCTCTCTCAGAATCAAAATGCTAATTCAATGTCCCATCAATAGAGGGCACTTTTTTTGCGGTGTTTAGATTTGAACTGAGCTCTTATGTGGTAAATTGCAATCAGTATGATTGAGTTAACTCACTGCTGGGCATTAGTACTGGCATCGCTTTTTCTGAAAGTTAATTACTCTTTCTACAGCTGAACATAAACTTGATTTGTTGTATTATTATTACTGAGATTCATGAAGAATCTGACAGGCTAGGTTAGTGTATGTTAAACATATTGATAAGGGAACAGTCATCCATTAGTAGTAGGTTTTAATTAACTTTGTATTGATTCAATAAACCACATTTAAAAATTTGTATAGCCTCTAGAAGATACAAATTTTAATTGTTTAAGCCCACAATTAAAATTAATAGTACTTTAATTATTCTTTTAGAAGACATGGTGGTCAACCCAATTTACAAAATAATATGAATAAAATAGGTTAATAATATTTAAAGTCAATGTATCAGCTTTGAATTATTCAATATAATAATTGTCATCTACCAAGCAGTGTGGTTAAAGGCAGATATCCAGATTAATCATATCTAATGCATAATAAGCTACACACTCTCCAGGACCTGGCATATAAAAAAGTTTTTATATTGGGTTTGAAAATATTATCAGAAAATTTCAAGTTTCTATATCTTATTTCCAGATCTCAAAAATTGAGAATGTTTTGTGTTTTTTGAAACGAAGTATTCTTTGAAACTGTTGATAGTACACACAACTATTTGAAAAATGACAGAGGAGGTATTCCTCTGTACATGGGTCTCAAGCAGGGAGTTTCGCTAATTAAAAAAAAAAAAAAAAAATGGTCACATAATACACTCAAAAGAAAACAAAGAATTCCAGCAGCACAGCATACCATTCCAGAGTTGTTTTTGGTGTGTTTTTTTTTCCTGCCCGAAGGATGAATGAGTTTTATGAATACATACTTTAGTTTTATTTTAATTGTGATAATCTTACTTTTAGTCTACAAAGAACTTAAAATCCCCAAACACACACACACACACACACACACACACACACATACACACCTACACACCTACAAACCTACACACACTATCATTATTTAGAGAGGCTAAGGTACATAAATTTAAAATATGTATTACTAGGGTTGGGAAAGCTCTACAGTGCTAACACCAGTAAGCGTGGAATGTACTTGATCCTGGGATGGTGTGAAAACTATGAGTTAGCAGATTCAAGAACAGATGGCCCCTGTTCACCCCATGTGGCTAAACACACAAATGCCAACCTCAGAGACGCCTTACCTTTGCCCTGTCTGTCCCTTCTAGGCCGGTTCTATTAGATTAAGGGTTACTGCCTTCTTGGCCTTCCCTGCAATTGGCTTTTGAAGTCCATGGCCAAGAAGGCAGCGTGAGACACCATTATGAGAGAGGTGTTTGCTTAAAGACATAGTCTGAACAAGATCCCATGGACCCCTTGATGGTGTAGCAGGGAACCACAAACTCTGGCCAATACCTTCTAATCCCCTGAGGATTCAGAACTGCCCACCATAAAAACATAATGGGCTGTTTATCTGAGCAGCCAGAAGATAACATCTTAAAGTTACAATCTGGGTTACAGACTGGTGACATGAAGCAATAAGAAACTCAAATACCTCCCTCGCCCTGGGAAAAACAACATGTGAGCAACTCAGGGAATAGATACCACTGGATGCTCCTTTCTCATGCTAATGAGAGTCACAATTTTCCCAACATTTTTCTGTTAAATAAATTAAATATACTTGGGAAGAAATGGATGGGCCCTGCCCCTTACTCCATTTGCACGCTTTATACTATTTTTGAAGTTTGGGACTATGTTAGGAAATATTCCCACTGGCACAATCAAGTGAATTTTTGTGGCACATTATGACTTCTTTTCAAAGATGGCTTAAATTCTGTGACATTAATCATGATTGTCTAATAAAATACTACAGAGATTCCCAACAAAATACTTTATTCCCAGGGCTCCCATACTGCAAGAGATCAGACGCTCATTAGTGTGTGTGTGTGTGTGTTTGTTGTGCACACGTGCATGTGTACGTGTGTGTGTGTGTGTGTGTGTGTGTGTGTGTGTGAAAAGAATATATTTCTCCTGTGATGCTTTGATTCTCTGCTGGGGCAAAATCAAAGTTAAAATATCTCAAAGTTAAAAAATCCTCCTTCTCCAAAGGCCTGTTATTTGTCTGCATTTCTGACATTAGGAAAAAGCTAGACTTGATATTTAAACTATGTCTATTGAACACATACTATAGTGGAGATTCCACAACCATTTGTTTCTACTGAGCCTGTTTGTTATTATCAGTCAACTGGGAGAATCCCATGCCTGTAGGGGATTTTTTTTCCCCCCTTAAATAAATGAATCTCTGTGATTATGGACAGTGATCAAATTAACCACTTAGTTGCTAGACTTCTCCTCATTGGCTATTATGGGTATTTTGACATATATAAATATGACCATTAACCAACTTGAACTATTTTAACTATTTCTTAAACACTCAATAGGATTGTTTTCATAATTAAGCCTATTTAATCTTAAAAATAGGCTCCATATGTCAGTCTAATGTGTTTAATCTAATCTATTTATCCGCAGCCCTATATGTATTTCTAATCTTCAATATTTAACAAATAGCTTTCATTTTCATTTCTCCCAGAGGTAAGTCACATTATTTTACCTCAGATTCAACTTAATCACAAGCTTTGTCTAGTCTTATCTACTTTATTTTCTTCTACCCTTTCAATAACCCTGTAAAATGGCAGAGGAAAGTTACATCCAAAATGGCTCTGAAATGTGTAAAAATAGCTTGTCACAACTGTGTAGTGCTATTCAATAAAGCTACCCTCATGGGCAACTGCCTCTAAGAGTCCAAAACCTCTGAACTAATCTCAAAGAGAACACACTCCATTCCAAACAGTATTCCTTAAGGATGACTGAAAAGTGAAATGTCTGCCCTCCTTGGGAATGTGAAGTAATGCTGCTTTCTCTTACAACTTGAAATGTTTTATTGGCTTTAAGAATTTGTTTAATCAAATCCTAGTGAAGGTCCTTCTCACTCCTGGGGCTCTTTAGTAAAATATGGATTAGGGCAAAGCCTTCTAATGTGTCCTTAGGAGAGTCATCATGGTGAGATCCATGGAGGGGTGGGGGGAAGTGAACAGTCTTCAGAAAACAGCTTTTCGCCAAAAAGAAGGAGAAAAATGAGGCTTTGGCAGGAAAATCTCCCTGTGTTTGAAACAAAACTATGAAAGAAAAGTATGTCAGTAAAAAAAGATTTCCCCAAAGGTTCGTTTGGAATAGAATTTTCAATATAATGAAGATAAAGCACTTTCTGAGAACCCCCTCTAACAATATTTCATTCCTAATAGAATTGCCTGTGAGTGACTGAAACAATTGACAAGGGCAGGGGAGCATACTTGATTGCATAAATTGCATCGCTGAAATAAATAAAAATATACTTACCTCAGTTAGACATCTTGTTGGATTTCCTAGAATATAATTATTTTGCTAAATAATCAAATTAGCACATAAACAAAAGAGGAACACTTTTAATTTTAGTATGCGAGGAATAGAAAATGTTAGGAGAAAGAAATTTCACATTATTTAAAAGTGAAACATTTCTCTACCCTAAATGTATAAGCTTTCTGAATCCAGGACTCGCACTGATCTCATTTCTTGGACAGTTTTCTAACAAGTATAATTATCTATAGGAAGAACACTTATTTTCGTATGGTATTATAGTGCTAAGGGTTGAACAAAACAAATTGTGCAGCGATATCCCCTGCCTTGTAGGAAAGGGAACTCTGAATAATAAAGCACAATACAAAGTTGTTCAGGGGGAAATTAACAATTATATCTAGCCATGTTCATGCTTTGAAAACTGATGCAAATTTTAGCCTGGTGGTTAATTACATCAAGAACTGTGGAGCAAGGCAAACCTACATTTTGGTCTGGACCTGGACTTTTGTAAGCTACATGACTTAAGGACAGTTATTAACCTCCCTAAACCTCAGTTTCCTCAGTTATAAAACAGACATAACAGCTACACTTTACTCATAGTTCAGGTAAAATAGTTGCATGGTGCCCAAGCGATGGTAAGTGTTAGACCAGAATTACTTAATAGGTGATAATCCTCCCAAGCTTTAATCCATTTTCATCTCTCTTGACTTCTTTATTATATATTCTTCCTCCTGCCATTCTTTCAAATATCTTCAGTGGAATTTCCTCTCTTCCACTTTCTGAGGACATCCATAGGGTTTCTGTTTTGAACTTGCTTAATTCTCTTTTAACATGATCTCACTGACTGCCAGTATTTGATCATGAAAAGAGTGAGTTTTCATATCCTTGCAGAAAATGTTGTTTTCCTGTCCTCCTTGCCAGCTATTTACTCTCATGTCTTCAGTCATCTTTCTGTCAACTATTCTCATCTGTCCTCCTACATCTTATACTAAAATAGAGCGTCTATTCTGTTCTGACGGTCTCCTCTCCCTTTTCTTGTCAGTCACCATTAGTCGAGAATGTACCATTTGGCTCACACTGGTTTGGGATCTTTGTAGTTGTGCGTGCTGTTCCCTCTCGCTATTTTAGAAATCTGGAGTCACTTTAATGGTTCAAGTGGAATTGGAGCCAGATACCTCATATTCTGCTCACCTCCGTATGACCTTTACACAACTGGCAAAAGATCTAGAATCAGAATAATGCTGGCGACGAGATTCTGCTGAATGTCTGAAGCTGCAATACTCATAATTACAATAGGCACAATTCCTATCTTTCCAAAAACACCCAACAGTTGGCACAAGTACAAGCTTTCAAGTGCCTTGGATGAAAAATAGAATTTTCCCTATTTCTTTCAAATAGATAAAGGTTATTTTACTTGAGTCAGAAGTAGAAATTTACTTCAATAGGAAGGTTTCTTTTCTATGTCACATATCCGTACAATGGAAGTCAAAGATAATTATAAAAGACACACTGTTCTTCACACTCGCAATATATGAGAAAAGGAGAACCAGCCAATATAGCTAACAAGGCCCAGAATTCACAGGATAGCCCTGGTGGTTAGGGTACCACTCTGCCCCTGTGGTGATAAACTATAACTAACATATGAGATGGTCTCAGCCCTCATATTAGTTTTCTCAGGCTGCCGTAACAAAATAGCACAGGCTTAAACAACAGACATGTATGTTCTTCTAGTTGTGGAAGCTGGAAGTCCCAGATGAAGCTGTGGGCAGGTTTGATTGTGCCTGATGGCTCTCTGTGGCTTGCAGATGTGTCCTCTCTTCGAAGAATACCATCCATGTTAGATTAAAGCCCCACCTAATGGCATCATTTTAATTTAATCACCTTTTTAAAGAGCTTCTCTCCAAATATGGTTACATTCAACCTATGAACTTGGAAGGGGAACAAAATTCAGCCCCAACCTAGCCCTCCTGGACTGTATTTGGAAGATACAGGACTGTAACATGTATTTGGAAGAAGAAGATTTCTGTCGCAGGAATGCATTTGCTCTAAAACCCTCGTATTGATAAAATACTGCAGTAGTTTACTTTTCTAAATCAAATTTGATCTGGCTCTGAGCTTCCCATTGGCTATATCTTCAACAGATAATGGGGAAACCCCTGACAATCGCCAAAGTCATGCTGAGACTTGCGAGGGTGGAGGAGTGTTGCATAGTTACAACATCTTGGAGGAGGCTGTAGCTTTCAGACCGTCACAGTTGCTGTTGTCCACCAGGCTCTCGCAATCCATTTGAAGACAAGTGCTTTCCCTCACTCTGTGCCAAGCCAGGGTGCAGGGGCATGTTTGGTTCTCCTTTGGTTCCCCATTTCACAAGCTCACGGTGTTCTGTTGCTGTCAAAATGTCCATCAACACTCACTTCACTTCCTGAAAAAAATGTTAAGGGAAAGTAAACCTCCCTGTCATTTCTAGATCCTAGTCTTTCATTTAGGGAGTTTTAAACACAAGCATTATTCTCTCTCTACCCCTCTCTAACAACTCTCCAGCCTGCTGTGTGCCCTAGGAGACCCACCTCTGGTCTGCAGCACCAGGCTGCCTTGATTCTAGATGAGTGTGGCCAATGTGGGTACAGGCCGGAGCTCAGAGGGCAGGAAGAAAGATACTGGAGTGTTTATTCTCCAACACCTCCTCCTCCTCCTCCTCACATCTGGCCTTGGGCAAGGGCTACATTCTCCTACCCAAGACCACATCTTCTATCGGTGGGCCTTTTCCCCAGAGCTACTGGTCACCTCGCTTCTTCTCCTTGCCCCTCAGAACTAAAGGTTGCAATGACTTCCCACTGCTATAAGTATTGTTCCGATCTCAGTCACAAGTCCCTTTATTAAACTCTCTTTTCATATTCTTTGAGGTACCATCTGTTTCCTGCTGGAACCCTAAGTAATGTTGCTGGGGATGTATTTGTGAGAATGAGAAAGATAAATTCGTCATCATCCTTATCCAGCTTACTTTCTGGAAGTGATGAGGGTGTGGGAGCCAGACAATTAGCAAATAAACAATTAAACATGAATAATATTAGTAGCATTAAGTGTTAAAGGAAAATTAAAATAAGATGATATGACAGAGCAACATGATAACTAATTTAGATTTGGGATTCTCCCTTCTATCTCATGAAACCACACCTGGGACTAGGGTAGTTTCTCTCCCTTTAACTCAAGCTCCACTCTCCGTTTCCCTCCCCCTCAGTAATGGTTTATATTAAGTGGTCTTAATAGGGCTGGACTTCCAAACAAAAGTCTGGATTGTCTTCTGTTATCTGGCAGTGTCTCTTTTCCTCTGAACCACAAAGTAGCCTCTGAAGACCAAATAACCTAGCACTCAGAACCCAAAGGCCTGGGATTTCTCTGTAAAATAAGAGAGGATGTGTTTTTTGTATGTTTTGGGGAGGGGGCTGAAAATCTTTCCATATTCTCAAAAAGAAGGGGTGCAAATTAACATATCAATAGATTGTTTTCCATATACATATGCAAGAAAATTTAAACTATTAATAGGATAGCTAAACTATATTGACTCTCATTTTTATCATCTATATTTGGATTTATTCCAGTGCTAAAATTCTATGAATTTATGGTTTTTGTGTGAAAACGAGTGACTAAAATACATGCTCTAAGCTTTTAGAAGATCACTTCAAGTCATGATGGTCAAGGAGGGGGCAGGTTTTGTGAAGAACTGACATTTCAGAGACTCCATGTGCTGTTAGCAAACTCCCTTTACTATGATGTTTGCCCTCTTCTGCATAAAGCTCTTCATGTTTCGTGGAACAACCCCAAATCCTCTGCTTTTTCTTTCTGTGTAACTTGCTCAGTGTACTCTCTGTCCTCGAAGCCCTTCCTCCCACTTTCACTGGCCAAATTGTACTGATCCTGCAGCTCTGGCGTAAATATCCTCTCCTCCTCGAAGATCCAGCTTCCTGACTTCCCAGCTGGAAGTACTCGCTCTTGTGACCACTCATGACACTCGCTGTTGGAATCTCTTCTCTTGCTCATCCCTCTATCTCTGTACTTTTGTAATCTGTGATCTTGCTTTATGTCTCTTACTGGCCTACAGGCACTTGGGAGTTTAATACAGCATCTTAGATGAGATGGACATACACTAAGTCTACCTTGTCCTTTACAAGCTAGATAAGATATATTTGAAGCTCCCCAAGATTATGAAGTGTCCAGGCTTGAGATGGTGGGAATATGGGGATATTTATAGTTTCATGGATGCCTTATCGTTTTTAAACTCTGAAAAATGTGAACTTTGGATTAGTTGAATACTTTTGAATACCAGAACTTTTCTCCTAGAGATGGGACAGTTTGAGGGTAAACCTGGGGAAAGAGAGAACACAGAACGAAGGAAGATCCCTCTATACTCTTCACATCAGGAGCATTCTTGCATGAAAAGAAGAAACCAACCCCATGTGCCTCCAAAAGCCTAGAAATCACAAGCAGGTTCTATGAAAACAAGCTCCAATTAAAACCAAATGGTCCCAAGGGTGGAGATTCCATCCTATACGATAGAGTACTATTTAGAACATGCAAAGGTGAATATTTTTTTCTTCATAATTTTGTTTGAATGGGAAAAAAATGAGTTTAAGGGAGAGGAGGAGGAAGGGGGTTCTCACACAAAGCACTAGAATAATCTGATTTGAAAAATGTTTTCCAAGTAAAATGTTCAATTCCCAGATTAACTTTCTATTAAAAAGTTTGTCTCTAGGTTAGGTATAATGGGAATTTTAAATTACTTAATTCTTAAGTGATAAAGTTTTTGTGTGTTTTTTTGTTTTTTATATATATGCATTTTTATTTATTTATTTATTTAATTTATTTATTTTGAAGGAGGGCACAGCTCACAGTGGCCCATGTGGGGATCGAACCAGCAACCTTGGTGCTACCAGCACCAAGCTCTAACCAACTGAGCCAACCAGCCACCCCCAAGTGATAAAGTTTTATCTGAAAACGTTTTCAAAGAGAGGGCACATCATAAGATTCTATGATGCATATCAAGATTGCATCACTCATATCATTCCCGGTTGAGTCATAACGCTAGTGTAAGAATTCCCCACAGATTTTGTGATGTCATATTATTTGACAGGCAGAATTTGACTACAGGTGGACTAAAGCACAACCTTGAAAAACAAAGTAGAACCCAGCAATGATGTCATTGTGTCCCATGTCATTATGGGAAGGGCCACAGACTTTTGAAGCCGTCGTTAGGAGAAGGGTGGACCAGTGATCCTCAGTGTCATGTAGCCCAGTGAAGTGGAATCATATAATCCTGGAAAGAAAACAAAATGCACCAAAGGGCAACATGCATAGTGCATGAGGCTTTCTTACAATTTACCTTACTCTTGGTAGTATAGTGACATATTGGTAGACTAGTGATTATCTTGAAAGTAGTAGATTATCTTGAATGTAGGGTCACCATCATCCAGGTGCAAAAGAACCTTGAAAGTGAAGGTTAAAGGTGACTTCCATAGAATTGGTTCTGACCAAATTTATACCTATAGGTCATAGTCATAGTATATTTTACGATGTATACATAGTATGTACACATAGTCTATTTTATATATTTTTACAATATAATACACTATCAAGGATAACGTATTTTATTCTAAAGGAAAGACAATTTTTTATACTGCCTCTTAACATATAGAAGAAATGAACTTTATATGGAACCCATTTTTAAATGTTGCATAGAACATTTAATACTTTGCAATGTATGTGTATGTTGAAAAAGGTTAATGTTCTCAGAGTTAGCACAATATAAATACCAAGAGCCACACCAATTACACTGCTTTTACTTAGTGCTTAATATTTTTTTTTTATTGAATACACATATATGACTTTAGAATTAAGTATATTTAGATCCAGCACAATAGCTGAGTGATCCTTGGGAAGTTATTTCCTTCTTTATTTTCAGTTTTCCTGTCCAAGAAAATGGACAAATGCCTATAGTCTTAGGTCATTATGAGAATTAAATGAGATAGTGTTTTTAAACTTTTTGAAAACTAGAAAAGTATTTGATAAGTGGGAGCAAGTACTCTTATTATGGGGTTTACTTCTTTATCAATAGGTAAGAAACATAAGAACGTGTTATGCGTAAAATTAACATTTTCACTGAAAATCAGTCTAATTCAGTGGTTCTCAACTGGAGGTGATTTGGTACTCCAGGGGATATTTGGCCATGTCTGGAGACATTGTAGTTGTCACAAATGGGCGGTGCTACTAACATCTAGTGTGGGGAGTCCAAGGTTATTGCTAGACATCCTACAAGGCACTGGACAGATTCCTATAATAAAGCATTATCTGATCCAAATGTCAGTAGTGTGGAGGTTGAGGAATATTGGTATGATTTTAAAATTGAATTAAAAACTTGTGACATTAATTGTAATGATTCTTATAAAAATTAGAGTAATCCTCTTGCTGGAATTTAGGATAAAACAATTTTGTTTTGAACTTAGGAAGGCCTGAGATTTAGGTATTTTAGTTTCACCAAGGATATGCTCATGCTCCCTAAAAATGATGTCATAGCAGAGTTTAGGTAAAATGTTTAGATTAATAGTCTCATCCTTTCACTGCATATAACACTAAGTTTAAGTGTTAGAAAACTACCTAAAGAGAAACTTTCAGTGAAAAAGTTCTATTTAGTTGTAGCACATAGAAATTAATATTTTCTCTGCTTAAAGATGTTCTATTTCTCTTCTGGCCTTGAGGGGAATCTAGCATTTTTGAGAACTAGACCAAAGGCTATACAAGTGTATATAAATAATCCAATTTTTTCAACACATGGCTAATTTCCATGGTCAAACTTTCTCCAGTTCTTATTCAAATCTCTTCCATATCCCTTCTGGAGAAAGAGGTCTTAATTTTGTATGTCTGAAAAAATCTGTTTGCATTCAAGACAATCATTCATATCAGAATTTAAACTACTTGACACAGGAATGTTTTTCATTTGTAGATGGAGGCTGTTGTCAAAGTGGTATGGGAGGAAGGTTGGCAACCCATCTGATGATTATTTAATACTTAAGGGATTAGGCTACTTGACATACTTGGTACCGCCCTTCTAGATACTTACAGTCCAAGATTCTAAGGTAATGACATAGCAATATATACTTTAGTCCCCCGCTCCTTTTTAAAAAAAGATATATGTACAATTTTCTTTCTGTTGCATTTGGACCACATGTACCTGATCCTGTGCCAGAAAATAAGAAGAATCTTATACTAACCTTCCTAATTACTATTGACATCACAGAGTATGTAAGGTTTTATTAAAACTTTAAGAGGTGATTCAGTAGATGTGAAAATGTAATTTTATTCTAGGCAGAAGAGATGTTAAAACCCTAGAAGCTGGGGATTTATAAAGGAAGTCAATACATTGAATAGCAGTGAAAAGTTAAAGACTCGTCTACAGTTAAGAAAGGATGAGGAGTTTCAGGCCATAGACAAGTAGAAATAGTGTAGACACCGTGACACATACTCTAATTCTCCCCTTCAATCATTTCCCTCACCAAAAAGATTGATAAAAATAAATTTCAGCTTTCAATTCTTACTTGAATTATCCAAAATAAAATATTAAGTGATTATTATAAATTGTTGCCCTAGAATAGCCCTGAGATTTAAGTATTTCAGGTATAAATTAGGTATAGATTGTAAATTAGTTCTTGGAAGAATTCAGGTACGGAGGACAGTTTAGTGGTATGCAGGTAAATATTTAAAAATTAAGTCCCCAAAATAAACAAACAAATAAATAAGCCTGTTGTGTAATACTCCCTCCCACCTGGCCAATTTCAGCTACCAATGTGATGGCATTAAGATAAGTTGAGAAGAAATGTGGAAAAGCAAAGTATCATACAGTATTTCCACTATACCAACATAATAGATGTAAATAACCATGGGAGCATAAACAATAGCAAATATACTAAAATAATTAGGAAGTGTGGCTTTGAATGTTTAATAGCTTTGTATTTAATATGATTTTTAATTTGTAAGTTTATATATATTTAATATTAATAAAGGCTGTGCTTACACCTAGCTCACAAAATTCCTGAAAATTTAGCAGTCAGTTCTCACAAGTCAGTATGAGCTGACCACGGATGGAGGATAGTTCTTTCATCTTCCCACTTAACTCTGCTGTATGGAATTGAAACCTGATATAAAAGGTGATAATGTATTGCAGTCGATGAGGATGTAGTGAAGGTCAACACATTGGATGAAAAATATAACTTTTGAAATTTTGGCCATTAATAATATACAGAGAAGAAATCATGCAGTAGAAATAAAAGTGGAAAGAGGTAGAATAAAGTATAGCAGTATTTTGAAAGAATGTAAGTAGTAGAATACTTTATATGATAAAGCCAGTAAAAGGTTACGGAAGAAAATAAAGAATGAAGAAAATGATTTTTAGGGACTGAGAATCTTTAAGTGAGTTCATATTTGTATGTGGATTTTAAACAGGCTGTTGGGTTACATAATTCCTGTGTACCTTGTTCAAATAAGTACGTATGACCACTAACTGATAACATTAAATCAACTTGAGTGTGTTTGTGTGCATGTGTCTGTCTGTCTGTGTGTGTTTTCAAATGTGGCATCCACCAGACCAAATTTGAAATGCAGTTTTTATTAAGGATCCTTGAAATCTTTGGTAAGGATCTTGTTATTAGAGCATGAAAATGAAATAGACATTTTCTTTGGACTGCCTGAAAATTTAAGGTACATTTTTGTCTTTATGCCAAGAGAATTGGGTACTTTAAGAGCTAAACCCTATATTGCTATGGCTTTTATCAAAAAGGTTCCATTTAGTATATTGCTCTGGATTTTCCAATTCCTTTCTTGTCTTCCGAAAACCACAATAAACTATTTTTTTTAGTTGATTAAATAAAAGTAGAATGCTTCATTTTGGAGGATAGCTGAAGATTAAGCTTAAAGGGAAAAAAAAAATTGCAAAAACGTATGTGCCACAATGAAGCTTTGAAAACGAAGCCCTGAAGAAATGAAAGAATGACAATTTGTAAATCAGGAGTCCAGAAGTTCTGTTTCATGATTATGTTGCAGTTTAATTTCTTTATATCTTTCTGCCATTGTTAAAAAAAAAAAAAAAGGCAGCCAGAACTTCAAAGGGACCTCGCATGTGTTCCGAATCAGCGCTTCAGAGCTGATGTCTGACAGCCCAGAAATTAAAACGAAATAAATGTGCTGTTTAAACTCCCATTTTTTTCAACAACAACAACAACAAAATCACTTTTTCTGTATTACAGGATTTTGTTGTTGTTGTTTTTCTTAACTTTAAAATTCTCTTCCCTTGGATATTTCCTCATTTACCAATTATGGGTCTGAACCTATGGAGTATGGCATTCCCAGGGACTTCAGAGGGAATTCAGACAACCAGAGGGGATGTCAAGGCTTCAGGAACAGCCTTTGTGACTTTTTCTTACATTAAAACAGATTCTCCCCT
The DNA here is from genome assembly GCF_036562045.2 of Rhinolophus sinicus. Taxonomy (NCBI): domain Eukaryota; kingdom Metazoa; phylum Chordata; class Mammalia; order Chiroptera; family Rhinolophidae; genus Rhinolophus; species Rhinolophus sinicus. The sequence continues at coordinate 96,883,634 of NC_133758.1, forward strand.
CAAAAAAAAAAAAAAAGGAAAACGAAAGAAAGAAAAAGAAAGCAAGAAAGAAAGACAAAGAACCATAGTTGTTAGGCCATGCCCAAACACCTGCATTTGACTGTTCTTGCATTTTCTTGGGATGATAGAAACAGACATCGCGAAAGAACAAAGAAAGGCTTGGGATGGTTTGTGTTTGAAAGTGCACTAGCGTGGATGTGAAATGTCAGTCACTAGCCAGAAATTTGGCAGGCATTTCTTGGAATGCTGAAGAGAATAGGGTTTGACCTGGTGAGCTGTTATGTGGAGATAGAGGTACGTACTTCACCGAAGTAGAATCACAGATGCAAAGACACTTTCCATATCATCAACAATTTCTTAGTTTTACAAATGAGGAAATGAGGACACTGCATCTGAGAGTGGCAACGTGGTTTGCTCAAAATAACACAGTAAAGAGATGTAGAATTTTGGTGAATTGTATCATGTGGCTAATGAAGTAGATATAGAACTGCTGGACTTCAGAGACAACAGGCACATAACGCTTTGGGTTTAGGCACTGCTTTCTACCTGCCTATCAGAGCCATTACTCTCAAACCTACCCCTGCCTTCCTCTTTTAACTGAAATTAACAATCATCCAGAAAGTGTGGGCCAACAGCAGCCAAGAGCAAAAGCCTTCCCCACCACATCTTCACAAAGCAAGTAGGCCACGCTGGGAATATGCTAGATTTCATGGGCTTGGGTTCTTTCTCTCCTCTCCCACATGCCATCTCATAGTCTGCACATCTGGCCTGCAGAGTATCTCAGAATGTTTATTTCCGGACCCTGAGAGGCTTTCCTGAGCATTGCTCGGGTAGACTCCGCATTTTGTTCCTGCTAAGTTATATTTTGAGAGTATATAGTGCCCAAATGAAGGAGACAATGCACTTCAGTTTTCCTATTATCTTACAAATTTTGTGAGCATGTGTGTTGTAGAGAAAACAGTCAGTAAAGATGAGTTGAAATGCTTTAAAAGTGTGCAAACATGAAATCCTTCTATAACCCCGAGGGAAGAGAAAAGAGAACCAGTGCCAAAGCTGTGATCTCCCTGACTCAAGTGTCACAATGTTTGCAGTCAGTGGTGACAAAGAACTCAGATTCAAGCATAGGCACTGCTCCGTCTGAATGTCACTTTGGACGTGAATATGAGGAACTGGCATGTTATTTACTCAGTAAATACTCCTGATTTCGTTTACGGACTGACATGTAGAAAATTGGGATGTCGAACCACTCTTTCAGAATCTCACAGTTCAGTTGAAAATAGTGAAGACATACATGAGAGAGAGAAAAAAACAGTATCTGATAAAAATGAATTCTGCAGGCAAAACGTGTGGTGATCAGGGAAATTTCTCTAAATGTAGTGACAGGGCAGCAGAGCTGGCTCTTGAATGATGAATCAGACATGGCTGAGAGGAGGAGGAAAAGCCGATGGAAAGGACACACGCAAATGTATCCCATTTGTTCCTCAGCAACCATTTGTTGGCTTTCCTGTATCCTCACATTATGCCTAAGGAGATATGTGCATCCTTCCATGTATTCACCACAACCCCAATTCACAAAAGAAGAAATGGAGACTTAGAGAAATTAAAGAACATGCCTCAGATGACACGGGTGACCGAGAGAGAAATGGAATTCCACCTCCCAAATCTGCGCTTCTTGTCCAATGCGCTATCCAGAAGGAGACTCTATGTAGGAATGTCAGCATAACAGGATGGCATGTGCGGCCTGGATTGCCAAGCCAAGTGCTTTGAGCTTTATCATTGGTAGCTGTTAAGAGGATTTGAGAAGGAGAAGCTGCGGAAGATGGATAATGGGTAATGTTTAGACATGTTCCATTAGAGTCAAGTGTGGGTGTGCAAAAAGAAATGTCTGACTGGAAATTTGTGATTGAGAATTAGTTCTAGAAAAGGAGGGTGAGGAAAGATGGAGGATTCAGTCTCTAACTTAGTGATAATGGATGTGACTGTGCCAGTGAAAAGATCCACTGGTGGACAGTGTTTGCAGAGGGAGAGTAGAGTACCGAGGGCAGAACCTTGGGAGAATCCTTACTTCTCAGGGGAAAGGAGGGAGAGGAGCCAGCAACTAGACATGGAAGAGGAGGAGAGGAAGGAGGAAAACCTGAGAATGTGATGGCACAAGGCCAGTTGAGAGTGTTTCTTAAAGCAGAGGAGAGGAAAAAAAATGTTAATGATACAGAAAGTAACATTTAAGAGATATTTTATAGGTTAATGTATTTAAATGAGATAGTTATATAATTTTTCTCCACTTTTTTATGCTAACAATAGACATAAGAATCCCAGGCTTTTTTCAGGTGATAATTAAAAATTGTCCCTAAGTTAAGCCACCAAAATAACCATGCTTTAGTACCTTTCCTTGTTTATTGTCTGTCTCCTCCACTCAAAGGCTAGTATATTTTTAAGTCATGTATTCACACACAGACAGTTTGATATATCCTTAAAAATTCCACTATCTCAATTGTATCAGCCAAAAACAAAACTTTAGTAGATCCAATATCTGACTGAATCAACCAATTGAAATGGTGACATATACTAAGAATCTACTTTTCCTTGTACGTTCAATGACTGCAGTTGGGATTTTCACCAGAGTTTTTCTTCTATTATTAATAATAAACTGTTTTAATCTCAGGGTCCTGAAAAGTTTTTTTCCTTTGAGAATCACAGCCTCTCAAATCTAGAGTTTTCTGGTTGGTTGAACATAAGCCAAGTCTTTTTTGTGTAAAATACTACATGTCTCAGATCCTTGATTCAAATCAAATCTTGCACTTTGAAGCAGTAAGTAAGAAAAAGGCAAGTGCAACATACAACACTTTCCTCAATAATACTTGAATTAATAACTAATAAGCGAAGATCAATTTAAAGGCCTAGTCATAAAGAAAATTCAGTGTGCTTAGGGAATATTTTATTGTCTTTAAAAATATAAAATCAGAAGGGCATTTATGTATCATTTTGCAAATTATTGTTGCCAAAATACTGCCCTATTATCATTGTAACTTTATTTATGTATCATTAGTGGAAAGTTTTCTTCATGTTGTCACTTTACTCTTTATAATTCATCACTAGAATAACCAACATGATGGTAACAAGGTTTTGTCTTAAATGTGAGTAAATAGTTTCCTTTAAGACTGTATTTTGGGAGAACTAGGACGTGGTTCCACTTGAGAAATCTTCCTAATAGAGGAAAAATGCTCTTATCATTCCAGAATTAATGAACAGTTAATTATTACAAAGATTCAGGCAGTTTTTTTTATGAATTGTACAAGTATTAGCATTTAAATATTAAGATGAGCCTCCATATCTAAAGCATCCCGATAAAGATAAGTCACTGACATAGATTTTCTGTATGAGAGCCCTTCTTAAAAGTAGTATATTGCATGGGTACCAGAGGGAACAGGAAGAGGACACTTGAAAAGGAGCTGGGATGGAATCCAGGACAGAGAAAGGCTGAGAGGGCTGTTTGAAATATTACCTCCTCTGCAATTTCATGGAAGCCCAAACCTAGAGTAATAATGCATGCTGTTATTTGTCTTGTCAATAAACAAAATAAAACTGGGTCCATTTTGCTTGGTTTGGGGTAGGCTTAAATTGTTGACTACTACGAAGTTACAGAAGCTATCAAAGGATCTACCTAAGTGGCAGAGCTGAAAGGAGCCTTCAAGATTTTGTAGTCAGATGTCTCTCAAACCTCAAGTGAGGGACTTATTTTAAACGAAGAATCTGGGTCTCACCCCGGAGATTTGGACTCTAACTTGGTTGTTAATGAAGCTGAAGAATCTGCATTTAATAAACACCCATATGATTTTGATTAACCAGAGGTTAATCTCACTTTAAGTAATACTAGTGCAACCCTTTTACTTGACCCATAGAGAAATGAAAACCTAGATATGGGAATTGGCTTTATCCAGCAGGTCATAGAACTTGAACTAGACTTTAGTTGTCAATCTCCATTGTAATTGTTGATTTAACATTATCCAGTGTTTTCCAAATTCAGAATCAGTGGTGTCACACTGGTTATGTCACTAGACAGACTGGATAATTATTTTTCTGGAAATTAACATTCTTTAAGTAATAAGAATCAACAGATGTCGGGAGGATTTAAATAGCTGGCAGAAAACATCTGGGCATCTCATAAGAGAAGTAATTTCTCTCTAATGAATTTGAGTTTGAAAGTAGTTATGAGTTATATGACTCTTTTGAGACACAATGGTTATGATAAAAGCCATATTCCATTAATAGTCACTTTGAATTTCTTTTGTCATTTATTATTAGTTAGATAATTCTTGGCACCCAGTTGCTTTTTTTTTTTTCCTGAAGCTGTGACACTTGTGACTAGGATAAGAAAAATGCTGCTGATGGTCACACCTTAATAACATTCCCACATTTTTCAGCTATAGGTCTGTCCATTAACATCCAGATTCTGATACTGTAACTGTTTTTGTTAAATCTGAACTGATGCTCTAAAGGAGAAGCAATAGACTCAACAGCTGCATACCCCAAGTGTATTTCAGCTGGACTCCCAGACAAGTGCATCTGTGATCATCTTTAGTTTGAAAATTGGTTGCCTAATCTCATTACAGACTCCTGTTGAAAGATGTCCATGACCTCCCAGTTCTAATGATTTTAGAATTACCAGCAGATTATGCTCCTCCATTTATTCAGATACGTACCCAGCTAGACCCAAATGTCCTGGCAACTCCTCTCTATCTTTGATCTACCCATCCTGAATCTGGCCTCTGCTTACTTCACTCTCTCAACATTCAGTTCCACAGTCCTGTCGTCTATCAGATGCCTTAAGTGCCTGCAAGTGTTTGACCTAAAATGCCACCACCTTTACCCCTCCCTGAAATACTGGCTTTGCCATGTTGAAGATTTTATAGTATTTTGTATGACATAAGTTGGATATTGGGCCTCATTCACAAAGAAATTATCTTAAGATGCAAAACCTCTAGCATGATCAAGGGAAGGCTTCTTTTTCAGGTCACATATTTCCAACTTGGGAAAGCAGGGAAAAATGCAGGATGAAAAGCACAATGAAATGTACTCTGAACTATTTAATTTTTCCCCCAAAGAATGATAGTTATATTCAAGTGTCTGATGGATATGTGAGGGAGTTACTATAAAAGCTACCTATTGAGCTTATTAGTTTCTCATGGGTTTTGCTAAATGCTGTACTTTCCTTTGTAAATGTTCTTTAAGTATTTGAATTAAATGGTGATTTATTTTAAAAATCAGCAAGAACAAATGTGTAATATGAAGCCAAGTATTACAAAATACTTAATCTTTAACAAATACATTCAGAGCAATTTCATATTTATTTAACATACAATTGCTGTCTAATTTAATATAAATTAAATGGTTGCTTGCAACCTGTAATTTGGAGGGTTCCTGAACCTTCGTTTATGGCAGGAAAAATAAGAAATCATCAGTTTTTCCCAGAAGGTAGATACTTATCTTTTAAAATCAGGTATTTTGTCATGAAATTAAAAACCTCGGTCATTTGGGAAATGAAATTCCAAGGAATGTTTTTGCAATGAGACATGTGTCCTCCTTTTCCTTAGACAAGACTGATTTGCTTTTCTCCCATTTAACAAAACTTTAAAATTTAGCTGATACATACAACGTCTGACAATTAAGTTCGAGAACTTATTGCAACGATGTTGCTAACCTTTTTTGATATCAGAGGGATTATTCATTATGAATTTGTGTCAACTGGACAAGCAGTTAACCAAGTTTACAATTTGGAAGTGCTGAAAAGGCTGCATGTAAAAGTTAGACGACTGAACTTTTTGCCAACAATTCATAGCTCTTGCATCACAACAATGCACCAGCTCACACGGCACTGTCTGTGAGGGAGATTTTAGCCAGAAAACAAATAACTGTATTGGAACACCCTCCCTACTCACCTGATCTGGCCCCCGATGACTTATTTCTTTACTGGAAGGTAAAAGAAATATTGAAAGGAAGACATATTGATGACATTCAGGACATCAAGGGTAATACAATGACAGCTCTGATGGCCATTCCAGAAAAAGAGTTCCAAAATTGCTTTGAAAGGTAGACTAGGCGCTGGCGTTGGTGCATAGCTTCCCAACGGAAATGCTTCGCAGGTGACCATAGTGATATCCAGCAATAAGGTATGTAGCACTTTTTCTAGGATGACTTCTCAAACTTAATTGTCTGACCTCGTATCCAGTCTTTTGAAAATAAACTATCATCTGTCTTGTTTACAGGCATCTGTTTGTAAGGAAAGTATACATTGAGACTCAGTAGTGGGGCTTTTTGTTATTTTTTTTGTAAAGACTAAATAACTGTGGATACTATGTGTCTGATAGTTGAAAATACCAGATTTTAAAAAGCAACTGGTCATAAAGTAACTACAAGGTCAAGTAGGACTAATTAGTAGAAAAACTTTGAAAACCGGCACTATAGTACAGGTGTTGCCGTGACTCTCAGTATTTGAGCTTAACTTGGGGAGTGTTGTCGTGAATTAATGCCATACCGAAGTTGAAATGCAAACATTTCCAAGGGTTCGTTTGAAAAGGAATTAGGAGGGTTTTTTATTTGGAGTGGGGTGGAGAGAATATATTTCATTCCTACTGACAATATCAGAGAAACCGGAGGGGCTGTTTCTGTTTCTGAAAATCAGTTTTTATGAGTGTAAGTTAAAGCTTGAGTAAGAGGAATGGTTACAGTTCTTAACGTTTGATTATTGTTCAGACACAATTGGTGCTGTGATGACAGCACTAATACGCTGAACTAGAGCTTCAGCATTACTTGGATTTATGTACAGCCAGGTGGATGCAAGGACAAGTGCTGGAGTCAACCCACTGATCTCTTAGTACAGTTTTGCCATTGCCTGTGTGGCTTGGGCAAGGCAATTTCTTTATAACTCAGTCTCCCACCTTTGGCAGTTGTGTGATGATTAAATTAGATAATGCATTTCAAGCCTATAGGTTGGTGCCTGGTGATGTTAGCTCTCACTAACAATAGTTTATAAGTCATATAAGGGTAGGGACTGTCTCTGCTTTGCTCTAAACTCTACCCTCCTTGGCGAGCACAGTTCCTGTCACATAGTAGCTGCTCAACAAATATCTCTTGAATTGATCAACCACAATTGTTTTCTTGAAAAACTAAATTAATGACATTTCTTATAAATTTTATAGAACTGAGTAAGAAACAGTCTGTGAAAAGAAGGACTTTTCTCTTTGGACTTTGTGTCTTTTTGGACCTGAATTTCTTCCCCAGACACTTCTTCCTCCCTCGCCAATCTTTGAAAAAGATTTTCTACTTACACTGGCCACAGAATTCTTTTTTTTTTTTCAATAAACATACAATGGAGAAAAGAAAGCCTCTTCAATAAATGGTGATGGGAGAATTGGAAAAGCCACACGCAGAAGAATGAAACTACGCTGCTATTTGTTACCATACACAAAAATGAACTCAAAATGGATAAAAGACCTAAATATAAGACCTGAAACAATAAAATACACAGAAGAAAACATAGGTACTAAACTTATGCACCTTGGTCTTAGAGAGGATTCTATGAATTTGACTTCAAAGGCAAGAGGAGTAAAAGCAAAAATAAATGAATTGAACTATAGCAAACTAAAAAGCTTCTGTGCAGCAAAAGAAACCATCACAAAACAAAGAGGCAACCAACAGAATGGGAGAAGATATTTGCAAACAACATCTCTAATAAGGGGCTAATATCCAAAGTATATAAGGAACTTATACAACTCAACAACAAAAAACAATCCAGCTAAAAAATGTGCAGAGGATCTGAACTTCTCCCAAGAAGAAATACAAATGGCCAATAGATATATGAAAAGATGCTCAACATCTCTAGCTATCAGGGAAATGCAAATCAAAATCACAATGAGATACTACCTTATACCTGCTAGAATGGCTATCATCAACAAGACAAATAATAACATGTGTTCTAGAGGTTGTGGAGAAAAAGGAACCCTCATACACTGCTGGTGGGAATGTAAATTGGTACAGCCACTATGGAAAACGGTATGGAAGATCCACAAAAAATTAAGAATAGAATACCATATGATCCAGCAGTCGCTGTCCTGGGTATCTACCCCTCAAAATTTGAAAACATTTATTCATAAAGATATATGTACCCTATGTTCATTGCAGCATTATTCATGGTGGCCAAGATATTGAAACAACCAAAGTGTCCTTCGATAGATGATTAGATAAAGAAGATGTGGTACATATACACAATGGAATATTATTCAGCCATAAGAAAAGATGAAATAGTGCCATTTGCAACAACATGGATGGATCTTGAGATTATAATGCCAAACAAAATAAGTGAGATGGAAAAGTGAGATGATTTCACTTATATGAAACTGAAAGCAGCAAATGAATAAGACAATTAAAAACTCATAGACACAGACAATAGTATGGTGGTTACCAAAGAGAAAGTGGGGGGGAGATAGAAAAGGGTAAAGGGGTCAGATACATGGTGACAGAAGATTTGACTTTGGGTGGTGAACACACAATGCAGTTATACAGATGATTTATTATCAAATTGTACACTTGAAATCTATATAGTTTTATTAACCAATGTCACCTTAATAAATTTAATAAAATAAATAAAAACATTCTTAAGGAAAATAGATATTCTATAGTAGGTATATCATAAGAGCGTAACATTTTTTCAGGACCTGGCTTTTTTTTAACTTTCTCCAAAAATTGCTCTCCAATATCACTATAGGTCCTAAATCAAAAACATTGAATATTGTGGTTTAAGAGCATGGACTCCAAAATCAGAGGATTTAAATCTGACCTTCTGCTGTTTTACCTTGGACAATGTACTGAACCTCTCTGTGTTTGTTTTTCTAATCTCTAAAGTAAGTGTGTGTGCATGCACAAGTGCACGTGCATTAAGTAAGTAACAAAGTGTTTAGCACAGAGCCTACCCTTCAGTAAGTTCCTTATAAACTTCAGTTGTTATCACACATTCAGCCAGATCTATAAAATCAGCTTCAAGTTTTTCAACTATGTATACATCAGTCATTTCATTAACATATTGAAAATGACCATCATTATACTTGGCAGTGGATATACAAAGTCAGGCGAGATGTGGTCCCTCTTCCGTAACAGTTTATAGCCTCGTAGAGGGAACGCACAAATTAAGAACTAGAGAAAGAGAGAAATAGATGTGAAGAGGACACACAGAAACAATTCTATAGGTTGGTGCAAAAGTGATTGTGGTTTTTGCGATTATTTTTAACTTTTTAAACCGCAGTCACTTTTGTACCAACCTGACACATGGTACAGGGGTTCAGGATGTTGCTTATGCTGAATTTAGAGAATGAGTAGAAGGGAGCTGCATGTGGATAGGACATTTCATCAGCACAAGCTCGGAATCGTGGGCAGTATTTGATTGCAGTGTTCATCAAACTACCGGGGTGCCAAAAAATGTATACGCATTTTAAGAGATGGTCAACATTGCTCAAGCAGTAGTTCACCGTAATCAGAAGTGTCTGGATGCTGATGGTAACCACTTTGAGCACCTCTTGTAATTGTAGAAGTCAAACGTGACTTGTATTCATCTTTCATTGTCGGTATTGAGTATTACAATTTTAATACAGTTATTTTCCTTTCTTAAAATGTGTATCCATTTTGTTTTTTGGCGCCCTCTGTATATAAATAGTTAAGTCTAAGTCAAGGGAAGAGTACGTGTGGGGGCATGGCAGAATATGGGACTGGAGAGGCACACCATATCTTGAAGGCTTTGAATTTAATCCTGAAACGTGTGAGAAGCCAATGACAAGTTCGGTGGCTGGTGTGTTGAGTGCACTGTGCTATGTGAGTGAGCTTAGAGATTTTTGCTAGCATGGCTGCCCATCGCCAGGCCCATGGTCTTCTAACATGTACACTCTTTCAGCCACGTAAGACCTCTTAGAACTCCTTGAGCACAAGATGTGTTAGTTAGCAAAGCCTTGCTGGGTCCAACGTGATATGACCAATGATCATGCATCTTTAATGGAGCCCTTGGTTCTTTAGAAAAGTTCACAGTTCTAGAAATCTCTGCTTGAGAAAGGGCACCTAATCTACATACACTCAAGTTCATCCAGGAGTGGTCTCATGTTCATTTAGACAAAGTGACCCACAGATTTTGGCTTCGGTTCAGGCTAATAGAATGGACAGCAGCACTGACTCTGAAGAATCTCATGACAACTGAAAGCTCATCGCACCCTTATTTTCTTCCAACAACCCACCTCCCCTAGACCCAGCAGACAGTTTGTTGAGTGGGGCATTATTCCTCTGCCTGTAGGCACGTGGCACTTAGTGGGGGAAATGGGTGGGGAGTAGTGAGAACAGGTGAACTCTTTGGGCTCATGATGACATGAATTGGTTACATCATCTCATTCTAAATGAAAAATAAACATATTTTATGTGTGGGGATTTAAAAAACAAAATTATGTGGGGCTCTTTACGTTTATTTTAAACAGACAGTATGGGCACTGGTTAAGACTTCAGGCTCTAAAGTCAGAAAGCCTGAGTTGAGTCCTCCCATTACTAATTTCTAGTTGTGTGACCTTGAGAAAGTTACTCAACCTCTTTGTTTGCTCCTCTATAGAAAGGTACATGTTCCCTATAGCTACCTCATGAAGTTGGTGTGAGGATTAAATGAAACATCTATATAAAGCCCAGGACCTGGCACAGGACAAATATTTTAGAGTCACTAATTGTTGTAGTTCCTATTGTTCCTCCACTTTCCTGACATCTCAATTTACCTCATAAAGTGGAATTATGATAGGCCTGTAGTATACTCAGAGACCTGTGAAACCTTGTAACTTCAAACATTACCCATTTATTACCTCATGGTTCTGTAGGTCACGAGTCTCTGCAGACTCAAGTGGGTTTTCTGCTTCAGGTCTCGCAAGGCGGATAGCAAAAATATCAGCCAGGCCGGATCCTTATTCTGGAGGTTCTGAGGAAGACTCTTCTGAGTTCATTCAGGTTGCTGGCCAAAATTGTGTACTTTGCTGTTTTAGGCCAAATATCCCCTTTTCCTTGCTGGCTAGAAACCACCAACATTCCTTCTCAGGTCAGAACATTCCTTTTCAAACCATCAGTGGTGCATCAAGTGCTTATGCTTCAATTCTCTCTAACTGCTTTCTATATGACCAGCTCAAGAAAGCGCCTTGCTTTTAAAAGGCTCCTGTGATTAGATTATGTCCCCTCAAATACTGCCCCAAATCTCATTTGGTTTTACTCGCAGTCAACTTAAAAATCCTTTTGCTGTTATCACAGGAGTATATAATATTCACAGGCTCCACCCACATTCGAAGGGGCGGGGGTTACACAAGGGCAGGAGTAATTCCAAGAATTCTACCTACCATACTCTCTAGTTGAAATGGAATCAAATAAACGTCCTTCAATTAAGCTTTATAGAAGCTTTATAAAAATGTGTTTATTTTGTAACAATTATTTTTGTTAAATTATATTCATCTGTGTATGTGTCCCTTATATTTTAGTTCATTGAAAGCAAGAAGCGTATCTTATTCATCCTTGTATTTCCCTATTATTAGAATATGTGCCCACTAAATATTGGCTGAATTTGAGTAGTGCAAACTACTATAATGGGATCATCATTGCTTAGCATGAGTGTGTCCTGCTCTGGTTCCATCACACTTGGCCAATTATGCATGAGTATTGATGGGAGAATAGATCCCATGTGTTTGATGCATTATTAAGAACAGCAGTAAAAACTAGTGATTGGCAAATCAAATTACAGTTGGGGTTTGGCAAAAATGATTTTTTTGAGGGGTGGGAAGCAATGATCCTATAATATCCAAAAGGGATTTCTTTTTCCTTACTGGTTTTATATTTGTATATTTTAAGGGAAATTTAAGTCACATGTTTCTGGTTTATTTACACTTAACACACCAAAGCAATGATGTATAAAAAGCCATTTGGAGTCTAGGAACTCTTTCTAAATTTCCTTTTTAACTGAAAAACACATCTGAAAAATATGGGCAATATTAATATCTATAAGTTGGCTAATTGGTGGGAAATCCACTCACTGACAACTTTGGGTCTGCACCCCAATTCTGTTAAGAGTTTGCTCTCACAATTCACCAGTCTGGGTCTTAGTTTCCTCATCCTAAAATGCAAAGATTAGAATATATTTATTGAAGTTCATTGCTAGATCTAAAATTCTATGATTAAAATATCTTATTAAAAAAATAAGAACTCTGTTCAGTGTGCTGTGTTTATCTTTTTTTTTTTTTTTTGAGGTGGCTTTTTATCATTAGATATTGATTTCTGATTTATAAGGTAGAATGAATAAATAGAATAAATATTTACATGTGAGAAAGCTGGGGTTTACGTATCTGTTTGAAGTATCCGATTTATATATAAAATTGTGGCAGGTAGTAGGTATTTAGTAAGTAATTGTTGATTTGTACCAGATTATGGATGAATGGATGGATGATGGTCAGAATACCAGTCAAATTTTCTTTCCATGTTACCCTCCGAAATTCCCGAAAATAAATGTTTTCAATTTCATTTTTCAGAAATAATGGTATTGGAGCATTCTGTTGTCTCAGACTTTGTTTGGGATATAAACCAACTATTCATTTGTTTCCAAAAGGTACTGAGAATATAAACTTACCTCCTGGAGTATCACTGACTACAACAGTAAAAACATTTTTACTCTGGTTGAAAGTGCCTTCTTTGAAACATATGCAGTATTATAGGGCTGCTTGGAATAAACCAACTGAAAGATTTAATGATAATAATCTCCATATTTCTTCTAAAATTGATTTCCGGCTTCGATGAACTTGGAAAGAGTCCTGGGACATCAAATAAATAAAAGATCATAACATGAAATGAATCTTCAGAATATGTTCATAAATTTACATTTTAAACATGACCAGAAAATATATATCTTTGCCCATTATTAAGGTGATACTTTAATGAAAAATTTTCATTTGCATGAAATAAACTTTTTTGGATACAGATGAAAGGATTTTATTGTAGCGACAATGGTTTTGTGAGTTAAATGATCCCAACATCATCAGGAATGAATCACAAGTGCCTACCATATGAATTACAGCACCATGAGTCTTAAAAAGGTATTTCTGTGGAAAGCATTCTTCCCATCTGCAACAATCAGATTTCTGCTTTGAAGTCCTGCTAGAGAGCCTCCCAATACATGAGACTGCCACATGCTACCCAAACTTCTCTCTCAACTTGAGTTTGACTGCATTTTCCTCAAGAACAACATGGTAACTTAATGACGAAAGGGTTTAGGGAGGATAATGGTTACAATTTTTGTAATCATACTTCACAGTATGTGCATTCTTTGGTGAACCTTTCTGGACATAACTATAGAAAATAGGCCAGTGGATGTGCAAAATAAACCTTCAAATTAAAATGGTACCAAAGTGTGTAACTCCTTTGATCCCTACTATATTGAATCTGCAATGAAATCTTCACAAACATTTCAGGCCCAAATGAAACTAACCTGTTAAAAGATGCATAAACTGTTATTGAGGCTTTTTAGCCATACCAGAAAGAGTTACAAAAATGATATAAATCAATAACATTAGATGTCAGTATTTCAAAAGAGACTGTTAACTAATGCTGACTTTCACTCCACTGCCTCTGCTGAATGGCCGCGTGGGGGTGGAGATTTGCCTCTGTCCTTGCTTTTTTCTACTTGAAGCTTTCCTCAACAGACACAGAAAATGTTAATGGAAAAACAAAAGTGGTGAATGGGAGACTGATATAAGCAAAGTTAGGAGTTTTATAAGGAGAAGTAAAATAACTTGTCCAATCAATCACTTTGTGTCACTCTTTCTTTATTAACCAAACGAATCATGACCCAGGTATCTTTCTTTGGGAGTTGGCTGCCAATTCTAGAGTCTGATCTATTATAGGATGGCAAAATAGTGATGGGCATTCAATGGTAGTTTGAAGAGAAGTCCTTCAGCCTACAGCAAAATCCTCCATACAGAGTTCCAGTACACTATTTGCAATTTCAAAATAGAAACAGACTTTGGTGGAGTAGTTCTCATTTCTTTGAGCTTCTATAAGAATGTTTCAGTTATCCACAATAGGCATTGCTGAACACACATAAGTTCTAAACGAATGAAGTTCATAAAGTTTTGACTGTACTTCATTCCCGTTTTCCCTTTATGTGCTTTACTATTTATTTATGTTCTATCTCTTACTCTGGTAAAGAATAAAACAAAATAAAATAAAAACAGCAATATAAACAGCAGGCCTCTTTCCATCCTAAAATAATACATAATAACCCTAGAATCAGATAAGTGTTATTATGGAGTGGCCTCTTCAATGACACAAGAGCATATTATTTGCAATCTTATATATAAAACTGAAGACTTAGTAGCCACTTAAATATCTACAAATAGGGAATTACTTGGTATATTAATACATTTATAATGATATTGTAGAGGATATGAAAAATGTACACTAGATTGATACTTATAAATGTAAATTTTTAAAAATCACAATATGATCCTGTTTTATTTTTTATTTATTTTTTTAACCAAGAATCTTGTGATATGTTTATTGACCATTTGTATTTCTATTAATTTCTTGTTACTACCCTTTATCCATTTTTCTATTGGGTTCTTTTTCTTTAATCCTGTTTTGTTTTTAAATTACATAACACTATGCATAAAATACTACAAAAGTGCAATTGGCTATCGGTTGGTAGGACTACAGATTTATTATTTTATATATATAATTATGTATTATTTATTAATAGACAATATATATAATATATAGCAACATAGGTTTATTATATGTTGTATTTTTTTCCTCCTATTTTCCCAGTTTGCTACAATGAACATGTGCTAATTGTGGTTTTTAAAATACTTGTTTTTAAATGGAAATTAAAATAAAGCTCGTTAGGGTTGTTTCCTGTCATTACCGCTCTTTTCTGGGAACTATTTGGGAAACATGGAGAAGTGTTTGAGACGTGCCATTTCTAAGAATAAATCCTGTTATGTCCTATGTGTTAGTTATTAAATACATGGCTACAGTTTACTCTTCGAGTCTTCTTAGAGCAAAAATTGTCATTTCAAACAATCTTTCTGAACTTGTAAAAATGCTGACACAATATGAGTTTTTAGGCAGAAACAAACCCTCATAGAACATGAGGAAATCAAATTGGAACTGTTAATTTAAACTGCTCCCCTATTTGCAACTTATTTAATATTGTTTTCAAAGCAACAACATTGAAGCCAGGAACATTTCTAAGCTTTAGGGATCAGAGCTTTGCATTACACATTTTCTGAAAGCTTACCATTCTTTTTACAATAATCAGGTAAGAAGGTGGAGTCTAGTGTGATCAGCCTCATTCCTAAGTAACCTGTGAAAAAGAGTCTCACTGGTATCAAATTTGCTTCTAGTGAATCCACAGAACTGAGCAGAGGATTTCTAACTGAAAATGCCCTTCCAGTTCTTAATGCTTTCTCAGTCTTGGTAGTTACCAGTTCAGCTGTGTTTGGTCATCTATAGAAATGATTTGTTACAGTTTAGCTTCTTTCTCGTGCTTTTAATTTAATGTTGATTACATTACATTAGATTATTGATGCTTTTTTTTTTTTTTTAAATGGGCTACAGATAGGATTCTTTAGTGTGTAGTGTGTAGCAGCAGTAGTCATAGTTGTGGTGGTAGCACTTGGTTAATGCCTCATTCTAGAAGATTTCCTTAAAAGAGTTTAAGGTGTCAAATCTCACTTTGAAGAAATATTTCTTAGAGAATTCTGTCATAGTCAGTGCAGGTAGGAGGGACAAGTGCTGAGGCTGGTTTTCACTGAACATGTGCTGATTCCCGTCACTATCCTGAGCCTGCCCATCTTGTTACCCCAGGCATTCAGGCTCTTCCCTAAGCTCCATACCCCTCTCCCCCAAAAAAATCCACAGACTAACGGTGTATGTAGACCTAAGAACCGAGTTCCATCCCCATATCTGGTGATTGCATGGGCCCAAGAGGTACCACGTTTCCAGACATGTGTTCTCACTTGATCACTACCTTTCCATCAGCCCTCACACCAAGGCTATTTAAACCTTCTGGAGGAAACATTGCAAGCTATGACCTCTGTTACAGTTTTTAAACTGTGCAGGTTAAGTTTGTTGGTCCAAGTAGGATGAGCTTTTGTGAAGCTAGGAGTAAAATCTATTCAATGAAATTTGCAATTATGCCTTTAAAGATACGTTACATAACATCTAATCAAATAAACACACACACACACACACACACACACACACACACACACACACACACACACACACACACACTGCTGAAACTTTTATCTCATCTATCCTGAAGATAATACCTTGAAATTGGTAGCCACACTTGGCTTTTCTAATCCCTCGTCCATATACATGTGCAGCAGTAATGGACACAGTAGAACTCAGGTTACTAGAACTAAAAAATTATTCTTTAATTCCTTACTTTGGTTGCAAGAAATGGTAGAAGGCTTGCAGAAATTTCCTTTCTTTACTTCCCTTGAGTGTTTTGTGCACGCATAGCTCAGAGTGCAGCTGCCGCAATCTGTGCCTCCAGAGATCACATGGGTAACATGTGAATGGAAATAAACCCTGTAGGTAGAAGAGAGAGGAATTTGGATAGAGATCAAAGATTAGCTTCATTCCATTCTTTCCTTCCACTTTTTACTATCCTATCTAAATTTGGTATTTTATGAGACTTTTTTTTTATTCCCAGAGGAAAGAGTGAAATAAATCAGATTGTGACTTTCTCCCTTTTTTTAATCCCCGTGATTTGATCTGCTCAGTAGTGACTTTAGATCATTTGAATTCTCAATTGCGAGGACCATTCAGTGTGAAAGATACAGTGCATTGGCTTGATTTATTATTATGTATTTTAAAGTTATCACTGTAACCTGGTTTAGGTTATAGGTTAAGTTGTCCAGAATATTTAGCAATATTATTGGCAGGAATATTTAGCAATATGATTGTCAGGAATATTTGCCTATGAGTATTATGATTATTTTTTGCTCTTTTATCTTCTGGAGTGGAACTAATTACTATATGCTATTAACCTTGACTTAAGCGAAGAACATTTCTAAGCTTTAGGTTTCAGAATATTGCATTACACATTTTATGAAAGCCTCCCATTCTTTTTATAATAATTAGGTAAGAAAATATAGTTTAGTGTGGTCATCCTCATTCCTAGGTGGCCTGTGGAAAAGATTCTTATCGGTATCAATATAAGGTGCATAGGAAGTGAGAAATACTGCAGTGCTTGGAAACAGTTTTCACATAATTTTAAAATCCCTTTTAGAATTTTTTTTGCCAAGTATTTAGAAACATAGGATAATTATAAAGAGACCTTTTTTGACTTCCATCAAAATAGTAGCTAAGAGCATAGAATCAACACTGAAGCATTTAAAGGTAGTAGGGAAATTAACTCGTCTTGTCCGTGGCTTACCTCCAGTGCCAGACCAGAACTGAAATTCTGGTTTATTGGGTGGATATCGCAATTCATTCCAAGGATTAAGATACTATTTAATTGTTCCAAAATGGAAGCAACTTAGTTTGGTTTGGGGAGGTCTCACTGTTTGGTAGTTTTATAAACTTTCATTTAGTTCTACCAGCTGTATTCTGAGAATGTTCTTTTTTTTTTTTTTTTCAAACAAAAGACCACAAAACTTAAGAGAGGAACAGAGGTCATGCTTGAAAAGAGCTGAGGTAGGCTTGCAGAATTGTACTTCCATATGTAAGGTTATTCTTTCAAGTTTTCATGGATGTAGAAATATTCTAAATATTGTAAGTCTTATATAAGAAAGGGAAAATAAGTTGCTGTTTTTGGTACTTTAGATAATACAAGAAGCTAAAAATTTTAATTAATGTGAATATTGAAAAACTGAGTGACAGAACTATAGAGACAAAAAAGATCATTGGTTTGCAGAGATTGGGGGTTGGAGAGGAGGAGTGACTAGGTGTAGAACAAGGGATTTTTAGGGCAGTGGGACTGTTCTGTATGACACTATAATGGTGGATGCATGACATTATGCATTTGTTATAACCTATAGAACCATACAATACAAAGAGTGAATTCTAATCATAGACTTTTGTTAACAATAATGTATCAGTATTGGCTCATCAGTTTTAACAAATGTACCACACTAATGCAAGACATTAATAACATTGTTAATAAGATGTTAATGACATTGAAGGGGTGGGATGGTCTATGGGAACTCTCGGTACTTCTGCTTATTTTCTCTGTAAACCCAAAACTGTTCTAAAAAAATAAATTAGTAATTATTTAAAAATGTAATTGATTTAGAAATTAATGTTTATTCTCTGAAATTTCTTAAAGTGTATATAAAAATAAAGTGCCATATTGAACACACGGTTTTATTATTTATTTATTATTTATTTATTTATTTATTTATTTATTTATTTATTTATATAATTGTCCCTGAAGTTGGGCAGGTTGGAAGAAATGTTTTTTTTTGTTTGTTTGTTTTTAAATGTTGAATGAGAGACATTTACATTTTGGCAATATGTGAGACTACATATCCTGAAATACTCCTACATGAAAATATACAAACTACTTTCTCGAGTGCAGATGACTTCCAAAGAAGATGAAAGAAGGTGTGCAAATAGAACTGTTGGCTACATTGGACTATCCTAAAGTCTTCAGGTGGCTAGAGTATGAACATCAACAAACACTGTATACTGGAAAGGGAGTTAATAGTTGGGCTTATAAAGGGAAGGATTTGGATTAGAGACCAGATTAAAGAAAGGAAGGACAAAGGGCCAAATCTAAAGACAAGGACAAATAGGATGAATAGGAGTACTGCTGAAAAAAAACAAATGTATCTTAGCTGTGGCTATCAATAGAGGGACTTTCAAAGGAAATAGAAAGAGAAGGAAAAATAAAACTGAATTTCTTTTCCATAAGAATTTGTAATCAAGTGTCAGGGTCCACATTTCTAATCTCTGTACAATTAAAAAAAATAGCGCTGCAATCTAAGAATTGAACATTGATCCTTGTCAGTAGTATCCCAGGCATTCAGCAGAAGCAAATAGAATCACACTCATCCCAGGTTTCAAAGATAAATATGAGGTCTGACAAGTAAGTTGGTGAATTCTTCCTAGAAAAAGTGCTACATACCTCATTGCTGAATATCACTACGGTCACCTTCAAAGTACTCCCCTTGGGGAAACTATGCACTGATACCAGTGCCTAGTTCACCCTGCAAAGCAATTTTGGAACTTTTTCTGGAAGGCCATCAGAGCTGTCATCGTATTACCCTTGATGTCCTGAACGTCATCTAAATGTCTTCCTTTCAATATTTCCTTTATTTTCCAGTAAAGAAAGAAGTCATTGGGGCCCATATCAAGTGAGTAGGGAGGGTGTCCCAATACAGGTACTTTTTTACTGGCTAAAAACTCCCTCACAGACGTGCCATGTGAGCTGGTGCACTGTCGTGATGCAAGAGCCATGAATCATTGGCGAAGAATTCAGGTCATTTTCGTCTAACTTTGTCACGTGACCTTTTGAGCACTTCCAAATAGTAAACTTGGTTAACTGTTTTTCCAGTTGGTACAAATTCATAATGAGTAATCCATCTGATATCAAAAAAGGTTAGCAACATCATTTTGACTCTTGATTTTGACTGATGGAAATTTTTTGGTTGTGGAGAATTGGCTGACTTCCATTATGCATTTTGATGCTTTGTTTCAGGGTCAGATTGGTACACCCATGTTTCATCACCAGTGATAATGTGACCCAAAACATCATCTTGCCTCTCCAAGAGGTCTTGGCAAACTTCAACTCTTTTTGCTTTTATTCACCAGTGAGCTCCTTTGGGACCATTTTTGCACACACCTTTCTCATTCCAAGGTTTTCAGTTAAGGTTTTCCTGTTTCTCTATGGATGTTTACTTGGTCTGCTATGCTTCTTATAGTCAGCCAACAATTTTGACAAAAAATTTGACGAAATTTTGCAATGTTTTTGTCAGTTCTCCTTGTTACTGGCCGTCCTGACCTCTCTTCATCAGTGACGTGTTCTCTCCCTCAGAAAAACGTTTAATCCATTTATACGCTGCTTTTTCTTCATGCATGGTTATCTTTATAAACTTGGACTAACATATCCCTGATTTCACTTCCAGTCTTGCCAAGTTTAACAAGAAATGTAATGTTTGTTCGTTGCTCTAATTCAAGCTCAGACATTCTCGCAACAGCACACAAAAACACGCAACAACAATAATGAACACCACTCAGCAAGACACCGCCACACGTTGACACAAACACAACTGTGAGACACTGATAAACCAAGATTATGAAACCTTACTGAGCTGTTCATACAGTGCTGCCAATGTAAGCAGCAAGTTCGCAAATGTAATTGTCAGACCTCGTATCATATGCAACTCAGATTTTACAGACTTTTCGCATATAAAGTTCCATTGAATATGAGCACAAAAAAATTCAAGAAACACAAGAGAATGAAGATATCATGAGGATGAATCAGAAGAAACAACAAATAGTAAAATTAGTCCACAAAGACTTCGAAAAGCATATACAGAATGTAAACTAATTATGCCTAAAGAAATCAAAATAAATAAAAACATAAGCAAAGAGTAAGAAACTACAAAAATGATTAGGAAGATATAAAATATAACCAAACAGAACATCTAAGCTTGAACAATATAATCACTGAAATGAAAATGTCAATGTAAGTGTTAAACAGCAGATTAAACACATCTGGAGAGAGAAAGTCAAAAGATAAATCTGAATCAAAAGTACACATCATGCAGGAAAGAAAGAAACAAAATATAAAAGAAAACTTAAGAGATTAAGTAGTTTTTTTTATATGCTTTAAGAAATTTCAGAGAATAAACATTTAATTTTTAAATCAATGAAGGATATGGTGACAATGACCATGTACATTTAATTAGAGTTCCAAAATAAGATAATGGAGATAGTAACTTTATTTCAGTAAATTTAAATACTTACATAAGAGAAACATATAACATGTTACAAACATACAACAGAAATATATAACAGGAAGACATAGAAAGCATGAGTTGTCCTATAATTCATAAAGAAATTCTTCCAACAGTTAAAAATCTTCCTCAAAGAGAATACAAGACTCAAATGGTTTTACAGAAGATTTCTATCCAGCATCCTAGGTTCAGATCATGAAAAACATGATCGCAATCACATCAAAAATCACTATGATCTATACAAGAGTGGAAAATTACAGATGAACCCCATTCGTGAACATATGTGGAAAAGAAAACTAAACAAAGCATTAGCAAAACAAACCCAGCTATGTATAAAAATGGTAATACATCACGAGCAAGCTTATTTTAGTCGAAAATTTCAACAATGTCTTAATATTAGAAATACTACTTAATGTAACTCACAAGGCTGCAAAATTATAGGAAACAATCTTATTTGGTGTAGAGAAATAATTAAATTCAACTTTTATTTATAATAAAATCTCTTATTCAAAGTAGAAATAGAAAGGTCCCTCCTTATACTGAATTATAACACAGTAACCTGTCATCATTCACTTACCCACTTGGCAAATTATACCAAATTTTGTCAAAGATATGACTAAACTAGAATTCTTATATATGCTGATTCACAGAGTGAGGATTGGTTATAGCGCTTTGGAAATAATATGGTATTACTTAGCAGATTTTAAGTGACAACAATATGACTCCACTCTTGCACGCAGAGACTTATTTATATAAGAATGTTCAGGGAGGCGTTGTTTGTATAATAAAACACTGGGATTTTGTAATAATAGAAAATTCAAATATCTTTCAGCAGGAGAATGGGTAAGTAAATTCTTCCACACTCATAAAATGGCCAGCTAGACAGCAAAGAATTACATTTATATGCATCAACAGAGATGAGCTAACAAAATGTTGTGTGAAAAGAGCAAGTTTCAAAAGTACAAAACCTTTTTTATAAAGTTCAAAAACAAGCAAATAAAACAAAGGGAAGCAAAGAAATTATAAACACAAACTCAGGATCCTAATATCCCATAGAAAAGAGGAGGGATGTTATTAGAGAAAGGCACAAAGGGTCTTCAAAAGTATTGCTAATGAGATTTTCCTTAAATGAGAAGGTGAGTGAACAGATGTTTGTCATATCATTGTACTTTATAAAATATAAATATTATGTTTTCCATTCATCTTTTATTATTTCATAATAAAAGAAAGTCTATAAAAATCTAATATGATAGTAATTCAAGATGATACATATAAAACTTCCTTTTATAAAAAAGGCAAATGATGGAAACAGGAAACAAATGTCAAGCAAATGAAATCATTTACCTTATTAACATTGACCAAATACTAATTCATTTTTTTTCATGCGGGTACCTATAGAATGTGTTGTGAGAGATAGTGCTATGCCATAGTGAAAGCCAGAATGACTGGTGCAAATCATGGTTGTGATACTTCTTAGCTGTGGGATCTTGATTTGTGGTTCCCTCAGTTGTAAATAGAGGTAATAATAGGACCAAACTTACCAAGTTGCTGTGTTAAATGAGTTAGCACACAGAAAGTTCTGAGACTGGACATGCACAGAACAAATAAATGCCTAATTAATATTGGGTTCTACTCATTCTCTTTTGAATTAATACTTTGAAATGTTCTGTTTGTATTATGGTAGGCTTTGGTCATTTGACGAAGCAATTGATGACATTGGCTGATGGACATGTGGTGTTGGCGCTAGAAGGAGGACATGATCTCACAGCCATCTGCGATGCATCAGAAGCTTGTGTAAATGCCCTTCTAGGAAATCAGGTAAAAAAAAAAAAAAAAAAAAAAAAAGAAAGAAAGAAAAAAGAAAACTAAAAGTATAAAAGAGTCAGGGTAAAAGACCAGGAATGTATGCATCAATATTTTTAAGATTTTTTTTTTAAATCCCATGTATTCAGAAAGCACAGTGTTACTATTATAATTTTTTTTAATTTTATTAGTTTCAGGTGCACAAGACAAAGCAAAACTTAGGCGTTTATCATTTATATCCCTCACACTGTGTGACCCCCCATCCCCCCATCCACTATCCCTCTGATATCGCATAGAGCCATCACATTTCCACTGTCTCTATTCCTAATGCTGTACTCTGCTTCCTGTTACCATACACATACAAATATATACATATACATACATATATATACACCTGAAGCTGAACAATAATGAATTACTATTATAATTTGAAGAAAGAAGATAAGCCGTAGGTAAGAGAAGTTACATGTTCTCATGTTATATGCTGTAACTGTTGAATCCACATAGCACTCCCCTCAAATAAGTTATTGGCCAAACTCAATAAATAAGATAACCCTTAGGAGGAGAAATGCTTTGTATACTGACCCAACTAATGAGCATGGAACCACTGAAAAAGAAATAACTCAAAGAAAATTTCTCCTGAGATTTTCTGTAGGATTATGTTAGTTCAGGGGGGATAAAACAGCTTTCAAAAATATTTTTAGCTTTACTGAGGTATAATTGACAAATAATATTGTAATATATTTAAAGTGTACAATGTGATGATTTGATTCCCACCATTAAGTTAATTTAACACATCACCTCACGTAGTTACTTTATTTTTGCAGGGTTTGTGGGGGAGAACACTTAAGTTCTACTCTCTTAGCAAATGTCAATTCTACAATACAGTATTTTCAACTATAGTCACCATGTTATATATTAGCTCCTCACACTTTATTCATCTTATAACTAAAAGTTTAAAATCTTTTTACCAACACTCCCTATCTCCACCCACCACCACCACTACCACCCCACCCCTGGTCACCACCATTCTGTTCTTTGTTCCTATGAGTTCGACTCTTCCTTTTTTGTTTTTGTTTTTGTTTTCACATAAGTAACACCATACAGTATTTTTTCTTTCTCTGTCTGGCTTTTCTCACTTAATATAATGCTCTTCAAGTCATCCATGTTGTTGCAAATGACATGATTTCCTTCTTTTATTTAAGGCTGAATAATATGCCTATATCTATATGCCTGTATATAGATTATAGATATATCACATTTCTCTATCCATTCATCTGTCAATGGACACTTAAGTTGTTTCCATACCTTGACTATTGTGAATGATGCTGCAATAAATGTGGTAGGACCCATAGCTCTTCAAGATAGTAATTTTGTTTCCTTTGGATATATACCCAGAAGTGAGATGTCTTGATCATATGGTAGTTCTATTTTTAATTTTTTTAAGAAACTCCTACTGTTTTCCATAATAGCTGTATCAGTTTACCTTTCCACCAACAGTACACACAACAGTCCCCTTTTCTCCACATTCTTACAGCATTTATCTCTTTTCTTTTTGACAACACTCATCCTAACAATATGTGAGGGAATTTCTGATTGTGGTTTTAATTTGCATTTCTCTGACAATTATTAATATTAAGCACCTTTTCATGTATTGTTAGCAATTTACATGTCTTTGGGGGGAAAAAAACCATCTATTCAGATTTTGGATTCAGATCTCTTGCCCATTTTTAACTGGTTTGTTTATTGTCTATTTATTGGCTATTGACTTATATGAGTTCTTTGTATATTTTAGATATTAATCCCTGATTAGATACGTGGTTGGCAAATATTTTCTCCCATTCCATAGGTTGCCTTTCATTTTGTTGATGATTACCTTTGCTGTACAGAAGCTTTTTAGTTCGATGTAGTCCCTCTTATTTATTTTTGGTTTTGTTAGCTTTGCTTTTGGTATCAAACAAAAAAAACAAAAAAACAAAAAATTGCCAAAACCAATGCCAAGGAGCGTACACTTACCCCTTATGCTTTCTTCTAAAAGACTTATAATTTCAAGTTTTACATTTATGCCTTTAATCAGTTTTGAATTTATTTTCTGTATGATGTAAGACAGGGATCCAATTTCATTCTTTTGTATATGGCTAACTAGTTTTACCAACACCATGTATTGAAGATATTGTTTTTCCCCATTGTATGTTCATGGTTCCTTTGTTGAAGATTAATTGACCATATATGCATGGGCTTATTTTTGGGTTCTCTCTTCTATTCCATTAATTTGCATGTCTGTTTTTAATGTGCATGTCACACTGTATTGATTAATTGTAGTATAGTTTGAAATTAGAATTGTGATGACTCCAGCATTATTATTCTTTCTCAAGATTGCTTTGGCTATTTGGGGGTCTTTTGTGATTTCATATGAGTTTTAGGATTTTTTTTTTCTTTTCCTGTGAAACATGCCTTTTGATAGGGATTGCATTGAATCTGTGGACTGCTTTGGGTAATATGGATGTTTCAATAATATTAACTCTTCTGAGACATAAACATGGGATATTTTCCATTTACTTGTATCTTCTTTTTGGTGTATAGATCTTTCACTTAGATTAATTTATCCCTAAGTATTTTATTGTTTTTGATGCCATTATAAATGGCATTGTTTTCTTTATTTCTTTTTCAGATAGTTCATTGTTAGTGTATAGAACCACAACAGATCTTTTTGATTTTGATAGTGTATCCTGAAACTTTACTGAATTTGTTTTTTATGGAGTCTTTAGGGTTTTCTGTACATATCATGTCATCGGCAAATAGTGACAGTTTTACATCTTACTTTCTAATTTGGATGCATCTTATTTCTTTTTCTTGCCTAATTGCTCAAGATAGTACTCATAGTACTATGTTGAATAAAAGTATCAAGAGTGGGCACCCTTGTCTTGTTTCTGATCTTAGAAGAAAAACTTTCAGCTTTTCAACATTGGGTAATGTCATCTGTGGTGAAAGGGTATTTATTATGTTGAGGTACATTCCTCCTCTACCAAATTTGTTGAGAGTTACTATAATGAAACGATGCTGAATTTTGCCAAGCACTTTGTCTGCCTCTATTGAGAGGATCATGTATTTTTATCTCCATTTTTAAATGTGGTGTATCACATTGATTGGTTTGCATGCAGTTAACCATCTTGCATCCCTAAAATAAACCTCACTTGATGATGATGTATGATCCTTTAAATGTGCTCTTGAAATTAGTTTGCTAATATTTTGTTAAAGATTTTTGCATTTCTGTTCATTGGGAATATCAACCTGTAATTTCTTTACTTGTAGTGTGCTTTACGAGCTTTCATATCAGTTAAATGCTGATTTCCTAAAATGAGTTTGGACATGTTCCCTCCTCTTCAAATTTTTGGATGAGTTTGAGAAGGATCGTGTTAGCTCTTTACTATTTGGTAGAATTCACCAGTGAAACCATCTGATTTTGGACTTTTCTTTGCTGGGAGGTTTTTGATTACTGATTCAATATCCTTACTAGTAATTGGTTTGATCAGGTTTTCTATTTCTTCATGATTCAGTCTTGGAAGATATTATGTTCCTAGGAATTTATCCATTTCTTCTAGGTTATCTAATTTGTTAGCATATATTTGCTCACAGTACTTTTTTATGATCCTTTGCATTTCAATGTTATCAGTTGTCATGTCTTCTTTCACTTCTGATTTTATTAATTGAGCCTTCTCCTTTTTTTCTTGGTCTAGTTAAAAGTTTGTCAATTTTGTTTATGTTATCATAAAACCACCTCTTAGGTCCATCAATTTTTAATTGTCTTTTTATTTCTATTTCATTTATTTCTACTCTGATCTTTATTTTCTTCCTTCTATTACCTTGGGCTTAGTTTACTTTTCTTTTTCTAATTTACTCTTCTTTCTTTTTCGTGAGGTGTAAAGTTAGGTTTTTACATGAGATCTCCTGTTCAAAATAATTTATTTTCCAATTAGTGTTCATATATGGTATTATATTAGTCAGGTGTACAACATAATGATTAGATTTATATAGCTTGCAAAGTGATCACTCTGATAAGTTTAATACCCATCTGACACCATATATAGTTATTAAAATATTATTGACTATATTCCCTTGCTTTACTTTACATCCCTGTGATTTGTACTTCTTAATCCATTTTACCTTTTTCACCCATCCCTCCACACCCCTCCCATCAGACAGCTATCGATTTGTTTTCTGCATCTATGAGTTTTGTTTCTTAATGTAGCATTTATCACTATAAAATTTCCTCTTAGAACTGCTTTTGTTGCATCCCATAAATTTTAGGATGTTGTGTTTCCATTTTCATTTATCTCAAGATATTTTTGGATTTCTGTTTTGATTTCTTCTTTGATCCATTCGCTGTTCAGGAGCATGTTGTTAAATTAACACATATTTGTAAACTTTTCCGTTTTCTTCTTGTAATTGATTTCTAGTTTCATGCCATTGTGGTTGGAAAAAATACCTGATATGATTTCAGTCTTTCTGAATTTGCTAAGACTTGTTTTGTGACCTAATATATGATCTGTCCTGGAGAATGTTCCATGTTTGAAAGAGAAGAATGTATATTCTGTTGCTGTTGGATAGAATGCTCTGTATATCTCTGTTAGATCATGATGATTTAATGTGTAGTTAACGTCCAATGTTTCCTATTGATTATCTGTCTGGATGATCTATAAATTGTTGAAAATGGGGTATTAAAGCCCCCTACCATTATTGTAAATTTGTCTATTTCTCTCATTAGATCTGTTAATATTTGCTTTATAAACTTAGGTGCTCCTATGTTGGACACATTTACAGTTGTTACATCCTCTTGATGAATTGACCACTTGATCATTTATAATGACCTTCTTTGTCTCTTATTATAATTTTTGGATTAAAGTCCCATTTTTTTCTCATAAGGTATACTACCTCTGATTTCTTCTGGTTTCCATTGCCATGGAATATCTTTTACATCCCTTCACTTTCAGTCTGTGTGTTGTTAACACTAAAGGGATTCTCTTGCAGGCAGCATATAGTTAAACTTTAGTTTTTTAATCCATTCAGCCACTCTATATCTTTTGATTGCAAAATTTAGTCCATTTACACTTAAAGTAGTTATTGAAATGTATGAGTTTACTATTGTCATCTTGTTGTTTTCTGGCTGTGTAGTAGTTCCTTATTTCCTCTCTTGCTGTCTTTGGTAAATTGATGATTTTCTATAGTGGTATGTTTGATTCTCTTCTCTTTATCTTTTGCTTATCTACTATAGGTTTTTGTTTTGTAGTCATCACATTTTTTTTAGTTATAATAGTGTATTTTAAGCTGATAACATCTTAAATTCTAATGCCTATAAAAGGTCTACATTTTTATACTTCTCTCCCTCAATTAATGTTTTTGATTTCACAAGTTAAATCTTTTTATATTGGGTACACATTAACAAATTATTATGGTTATAGTTATTTTAAGTACTTTTTTATCTTTGAATCTTTACACTAGAGTTATGTTATTTACCCACTACCACTACAATATTAGAGTATTCTAAATTTAATTATATATTTATCTTTACCAGTGAGTTTTATGTCTTCATAAGTTTTCATGTTACTAGTTAGCATCCTTTCATTTCAGCTTGAAAAACTCCCTCTAACATTTCTTGAAAGGCCAATCTAGTGGTAATGAATTCTTCAGCTTTTGTTTGTCTACAAAGCTCTCCTTCTAAAGGACCAATTTACTAGTTATTCTTGGCCAGCAGTTTTTTTCCCTCTGCACTTTGAATATATCATCCCACTCCCTTGTGGTCTGTAAAGTTTCTGATGAAAAAATTCACTCATAATCTTAATGAGTTTCTCTTCTTTGTAGCACGTTGCTTTTTTTTTTTTTTTTTTTTTTTTCCACTTTTAAGATTCTTTGTCTTTATCTTTGCCAGTTTAATTATAATATGCCTTGGTGTGAGTCTCTTTAAATCCATCTTATTTGGT
The DNA here is from genome assembly GCF_036562045.2 of Rhinolophus sinicus. Taxonomy (NCBI): domain Eukaryota; kingdom Metazoa; phylum Chordata; class Mammalia; order Chiroptera; family Rhinolophidae; genus Rhinolophus; species Rhinolophus sinicus. The sequence continues at coordinate 96,912,429 of NC_133758.1, forward strand.
ACCTTTTGGGTTTCTTGGATTTGGATGTCTGTTTCTTTCCTGAGATTGGGGTATTTTTTAGCCATTATTTCTCCAAATAAGTTTTCTGGCCCTTTCTCTCTTCTCCTTCTAGGACTCCCTATAATGTGCATTTTGATCGGCTTGATGGTGTCCCATAAACCCTTTAAGTTATGTTGACTGTTTTTCATACACATACACATACACACACACACACACACACACACACACACACACACACACAAAATACCGGGAGTGCCAAAAAAAGTATACAGGTGGACAGTTTGGTCAACGTTGCTCAGGCAGTAGTTCGCCATAATCAGAAGTGTCGGGGCACTGATGGTAACCACTTTGAGCACCTCTTGTAGTTGCAAAAGTCAAACATCACTTTCATTCATCTTTTCTTATTGACATATATTGAGTATTACAATTTTAATAGGTTTTTTCCTTTCTTAAAATGTGTATACATTTTTGTCACCGTGTATGTGTGTGTGCGCGCATATTTGTTGTTGTTGTTACTCCAACTGAATGAGTTTTACTGCCCCCATCTTCAGCAACACTGATCCTTTCTTCCATTTGCTCTAGATTATTGCTGAACTACTCTATTGAATTTTTCAGTTTAGTTATTGTATTCTTCAGCTCTAAGATATCTGCTTGGTAATATTTTCTATCTCTTGTTAAATTATCTGTTCATGCATTGCTCTCCTGACCTCAGTGACCATCCTTATGATCGATACTTTGAATACTGTATGGGGTAAGTCATTTTTCTCCATTTCATTAAGATCAGTTTCTGAGGATTTTTCTTTTGCTTGGAATACATTCATTTTCTTTGACTCTCTTGGTTTCTACACATTAGATAAAACAGCCACCTCTCCCAATCTTGACAGATTGGTTTCATGTAGATTAACTTCATCAATCAGCCCTGCTCCAGCTCCTGTTTACCTTTCGAACCTTTGTGATTGTCCAAGCTACAGTCTTTGATGTTAGTGGTTCCTAGTAGTTGAGTATGTGCCAAGACCTGTCAGTATCCCTAAGGCAAGGATTACAGTCAGCACCTACATGTAGGCTGACCAGAAGCTGCACCCTCAGGTAGTAGCTGGGAAAGTACAGTCAGGTCCTTCTATGAAGAAACTGTGAGATGGGAATATTTGTCTGTTCCTTCAACACTGTGCCTGGGTGTATAGCCTATCGGGTGAGGGGTGCTTCTGTGCCTGTTTAAAAACTTCTTTGTTTGCTGTAGTCCTGTGGGACTCATGAACGCATGCCCTGCTGGCTATCAGAGCTGGGTGATTGGAAGACCCGTCTTATGCATAGCAGCCATAAAAGTTGGGGTGCTAGATATGTCAATAAGCACCTTCCAGGGACACTTGGTTTTACTGTTAGAGTGAACCAGAGAGCGAAGACAGAAGTGCCCTCAAGCTCTTTCAGTCTCTGGTGAAAATCACAATCAACCTTGATGTATGCTAAGTAGAAGCCATACTCCTCAGGCAGCAGCTTGTAAAGTCTGTAGCCAAACCCCTTCCAGGGAAAGACTGGGGGATGGGCAATTTTGCTTGCTTCTTCTGCACTGAGCCCTCGTGTGTAGCCATGGCAAGTACTTGCACACTTGTTAAGAACTGCTTCTTTGTCCCCTGAGACTCATGAATTCAAGCCCTGTTGGCTCTCAGAGCTAGCTAATTTGGGAGCTCATTCCTTAGGTGGGAAAGTTAAAAGATAGGATACTAGATGTGTGGTCCACACCGTTCCCTCCTTAGTGAAAGTTGGGGGTTCCCTCTCAATTGTGCCTGGGGTGGGGTTTATGGCGAAAGTGTGTCTCAACCTTTCCTACCCATTTTGATGTGGAAATTTTCTCATTGGCTCAGTGTGTAGGAGTCACTCCGCGAGTGTCTGGATTTCTCTCAGAGGGAATTGCTCCAGGTGTAGCTGTACATTCAGTACATCCATGGAAGGAGGTAAATCCAGAAACCTCCTATGTCATCATCTTGGGCCAGAGGCATAAAAATATTGGCATAAACTCTTTTTTCTGTTTTCCATTTATGAAATCTCTAGGCTAAGAGATAGGTATTATTTCCATCTTACAGAAAGTGATAATGAGTCTCAAAGAGGATTAAGAAATCCGTTCAAAATCAAGCAGCCAGAACACATTAGATCTAAGATTTTAACCTGTATCTACATCGCCGAAGGTCATTCTTTCTTCTTTTTATCACATACATATTTTTCTGAATACTCTGTATACTTCACATCAAATTACCATGAGATTCACTTCAGATCAGAGCAAACTTTTGGACCAATTAATTGCAGTTATACAAATAATTCAAAATTTGTATGTATTCATTAAAGCTATCAATTCATTTATTTGTATAGTGAATGTATAGAAGTGTTATGACTATTTTATATATTTGTCTTTTTCATGAACTTGAAATATGACTTACTTATGAAATAAACATGTACCAAATCATTTTTTAAATCTATCATTCATGATATATTTTAACAGTAACTCATGCTTGTGCCTGTAGTATTTATGGGGGGAAACAAGTTATCTTTTCTCCCACACCCTGAACATATAAGTTTTATTGTCATCATTATCTTAAGACATATGGTGCTTCAACATGATTATTGTGCTATAATTATTGACGTAAATATGCACATTTTTAATTTGAAGGAAAATATGAGAGAGAAAACTTGAGCACTACTCAAGTCTTTATTGTATAGTTTTTGACAGCCCAATAACCCAAAGGATGTAACTATCTAATGATTAGTGTTATTATTAGTGGACTGCTATTTCAGATCACACAAATTCAAGGTGTCTAAGATTTTCTAACTATTAGAGTCTTTCTGAAATTCCTACAAACCAATGTCAAATGGAATGTTGGGTTTTTTTGTGGCAATTAAGGAGTGCAAAATTAAATGTTACTTCTACCTTATCAGTTGATGTTGGGCTGTTCTATTTGCCTACCAGGTAACATTTTACATATTTATCTATATTCTCAAATTACTTATTTGACTTTAAATATAGACACATTTTAAGGAAGCCGTCTGGTTTTAATATTTGCATTATTAAGGCTTATGCCAAATGTGCAGAAAATCTAACAGTAGGTTGTAGATTATGGCTCCATGGATGATTGACCTGCCCAGAAAGAAATGTTACCCAGTTGCAAAAGCCAAATACTTTTCCAACTATGCGAAAGGAAATTATGGATTTCACTGGCTCTCTTTGAGCACAGTGCTCTTATAATATCTGCATTTTGCCCACTGTATTCTTCCAAGTGAGGACTTCCAATGAAGATGGAGTACTTTTTCCTGTGATTGCTTTCTTTTTCTGTGTTTCAGAACAGATTCAAATTAGTCGTGTGAAGTTTTGTGGTATTCTTAATTTATCTGAGTTTACTAAAAAGCAAAATGGATGTGTTTTCTACTACCTTCCTTTCCCCTTATGCCTTTTATTTGCCTTTTTTTTTTTCTAATTTTTTTCCATTACAGTTGACATTCAGTATTATTTTATATTAATTTCAGGTGTACAGCATAGTGGCTAGACATTTACAAAGTGATCCCCTGATTAGTCTAGTACCCACCTGGCACTATATATAGTTACTACTATATTATTGACTATATTCCCTATGCTGTACTTTACATCCCTATGACTGTTTTGAAGCTACTAGTTTGTACTTCTTAATCCCTTCTCCTTTTTCATGCAGCCTCCCCCCATTCCCCTCTCATCTGGCAACCATCAGTGTTTTCTCTGTATCTATGAGTCTGTTTCTGTTTTGTTTGTTCATTTATTCTTTTCTTTAGATTCAACATATAAGTGATATCATATATTTGTCTTTCTCTGTCTGACTTATTTCACTTAGCATAATACCCTCTAGGTACATCCATGTTGTCGCAAATGACAAGATTTCATTTTTTATGGTGGAGTAATATTCCATTGTATATATGTATCACTTCTTCTTTATCCAGTCATCTATTGATAGGCACTTAGGTTGCTTCCATATCTTGACTATTGTAAATAGTGCTGTGGTGAACATAGGCATATATATATATATATATATATATATATATATATATATATATATATATATATATAAAATTTGCAAAATAGTGTTTTGGCTTTCTTTGGATAAATACCCAGAAGTGGAGTTGCTGGATCATAGGGTATTTCTATTTTTAATTTTTTTGAGGACCCTCCAAACTGTTTTCTATAGTAGCTACGCCACTTTGCAATCCCACTAACAGTGCATAAGGATTCCCTTTTCTTTACATCCTCACCAACACTTGTTTTTTGATTTATTGATGATGGCCATTGTGACAGGTGGATATCTCATTGTGGTTTTAATTTGCATTTCTCTGATGATTGGTGATGTTGAGCACATTTTCATATTTCTGTTGGCTATCGGTATGTCCTCTTCGAAGAAATGTCTATACAGGACATCTGCCCAATTTTTCATTGGATTGTTTATTTTTTTGGTGTTGAGTTGTATGAGTTCTTTGTAAATTTAGGATATTAACCCTTTATTGGAAGTATCATTGGCAAATATCTTCTCCCATTCAGTAGATTGTCATTTTGTTTAGTTGATGGTTCCCTTTGCTGTGCAAAAACATTTTAGTTTGATGTAGTCCCATTTGTTTATTTTTGTGTTGTTTTCCTATCTCCTTTGGCAGAGGAGATATAACAGAAAAAAATATTATTAAGAGCAGTGTCAGAGAGATTACTGCCTATGTTTTCTTCTAGGTGTTTTACGGTTTCAGGTCTTACATTTAAGTCTTTAATCCATTTTGAGTTTATTCTTGTATATGTTGCAAGAAGGTGGTCAGTCCAGCTTCATTTTTTTTTCTTTTTTTTTTTTGCATGTATTTGTCTAGTTTTCTCAACACCAATTATTGAATACACTTTTTTTACCCCATTGTATATTCTGGCTTCCTTTGTCATTGATTAAATGACCATATAGACAGGGGTTTATTTCTGGATTCTCTGTTTTGTTCCATTGATCTATGAGTATTTTTATGCCAATACCATGCTGTTTTGATTACTGTGGCCTTGTAGTGTAGTTTGATGTCAAGTAGTGTGATACTTCCTTCTTTGTTCTCCTTTCTCAAGATTGCTTTGGCTGTTTGGGGTCTTTTGTGGTTCTACATAAATTTTAAGATTATTTGTTCTAGTTCTGTGAAAAATGCCATTGGTAATTTGATAGTGATTGCATTGAATCTCTAGATTGCTTTTGTCATTTTATGGGCATTTTAGCGATGTTAATTCTTCCTCCCCATGAACATGGTACGTTTCCATTTATTTGTGTCGTCTTCAATTTCTTTCTTCAGTGTCTTATAACTTTCTGAGTACAGGTCTTTTACCTCCTTAATTAAATTTATTCCTAGGTGTGTTTTTTATGCAACTGTAAATGGCATTGTTTTCTTAATTTCTCTTTCTGATAGTTCATTATTGGTGTATAAAAATGCAACTTATTTCTGAATATTAATGTTTATATCCTGCTACTTTACTGAGTTCATTTATCAGTTCTAATAGTTTTTTGATGGAACCTTTTGGGTTCTCTATATATAGTATAGTGTCATCTGCAAATAATGACAATTTTACTTCTTTCTTTCTAATTTGGATGCCTTTTATTGCTTTTTCTTATCTGATGGCTGTGATAGGATTTCCAAAACTATGTGAATAGAAGTAGTAGACATCCTTGTCTTGCTCCTAATCGTAAGGAAAACGTTTTTAGCTTTTCACAGTTGAGTATGATGTTAGGTGTGGGTTTGTTATATATGACCTTTATTATATTGAAGCATGTTCCCTCTATTCCCACTCTGCTGAGAGTTTTTATCATAAATTGATGCTATATTTTGTCAAATGTTTTTTCTGCATCTATTGATATGATCATATGATTTTTATCTTTTATTTTGTTTACATGGTGTATCATGTTAATTGATTTGTGGATATTGAACCAACCTTGCATCCCAGAAATAAATCCCACTTGATCGTGGTATGTGATCTTTTAATGTGTTGCTGAATTCAGCTTGCTAATATTTTGTTGAGGATTTTTACATCCATTTTCATCAGGGATATCAGCCTATAATTTATTTATTGTCTTATTTTATTTTTTATTTTTTTGTAATGTCTTCCCTGTATACCCTTTTGCCTGGGATGTCTGTGGTCATTTTATTATGTGAGCTAATCCTAGAGATCACATAGACTGTTTACATAGAACATTTAGTGACATTAGAAGGATGTCACCTAATTTAAAGTTTGAGACATATACCTTTTCTCTACATTTTTAGAAAGACCAAGCTTGAGATAAAGAAAGGGATACAAGTATCATTGGCCAATCTTAAACATGCCCATATGGGTATGTAGATGCTAAAAATTCCAGTAAGGAATAATTGAAATAATTATTTTTGGCTATATTAACTATTTCATAACTTTTATTATCTAGACATCTTATAGTAAATTTGATTAAATTATTATAACAACCTAAATACCATTTTGCCCCTTTCCATTGGCCATCTTCAATTATATAAGCCCAATCTAAAATGTGTTCATCGTGAACTAAAGAAAGAGAGATTTAAAGCATCTGTACCTTTCAATATTTTTTTCCATTGAGATTTCTTGGGGTTATGGATATAAACAAGAATATAGATTGCCCACAAGCTACTTTAAGGGTAACAGATGGATTTTGGTATATTGAACTTTAAAAGGTAAATTTTGGTGTGTCAGATCTATTAGTATACAGAGTAACAAAGCTAAGAGGAATAAGGATTTTTAAAAATAAAAAATGGAATAGAAATATATGTGTATTGTACATTATAATTTATTTGAAAAAAGGAAATGAAAATATAATATTTGAAACAATTTAAGGAACAAAGAGTTCTTCTCACTTCAATGACAATATAATTTATAATCCAAGGCCTGGTTTTCTGTATTTTTTTCCTGTGGTTCAAAGGTCATCATGACTAACAGCATGACTACATTGAAGTTTTAAATTTCATTCCTTTAGAAAAGTAATATATAAGGCATATCGCATGTACCTCACCATTTTAAAAAGTGCATACGTACAGTTTTCATAGTGGTTTTACGTGGTAAGCTCTAGTTAAGAAAATAAGAAAGGACGTCTTTCAGATACCAGTTGTGCAATTTCAAATCCTAATTTTCCTTCAAACTCCCTTTTCAAGTGATTAATAGGGCAATTATAACTTATTATCTGGGATTTCACTTTTACAAATAACAAAATGTAGTAAAGGTTGAGCTTAAAACATTGGCAGAACCTACTTTGGCTCCTCAACACTGAACATGCAATTGAACTCAAATTAGGAAGGTCAAGAAGGGCCTTTTTGAGGGACTCTGCACTTTGTCAGATGTATTTATTCATGTGCAGAGGATTAGAATTCATAAACATTTTGCCAGTTTTTTTAATGCTATTTCTTTTCCTTGTTGTTCTTGGCTAAGCCATGTCAATACAGCAAAATGCTGCTTCATATGGCTGATTATCAGCAGAATAATATGTATTACATAACCCAAAGGAATTATAAAATCAGCAGGAACTCTTGGCTCCATATCTCAGTGTAGATACATAGATGGGTACCAAAAAGACTTGATTTTTATGAAATTAATTTATCTGAGTGTTATACCCAAAATAGGCATTTTTTTTCCTTTTTAAATATTTTTTTTTATGAAAGTGATCTAGTTAGCAAAACATCTCTTAACTATTCTTTTAAGAAATGTGCACAGGATCAGTCAAAATAATATACTATTGGATTAAAACTAATTTGAGCATGGTACAGGAAATTCCTAGAGGCAACTGATTTTGAAGACATATCACAAGTCCATATTTTTCTTTTTCTTGGCAAAGTTTAGAACTTAGATTTATCAGTCCAATTAGTGTATGATGAATATTTTTGAACTTATTCAGTGAAGCACTTAGAAACACCAGCTTAGAGTGTACAGAAAAATAAAGTGGCTATCCAAATGAGAAGAATCATTAGGTTCCTTGGAATGGCATCAGAGATACTTAAGTGAATAGTCACATCTTTTTTAGAAGTAGTTATAGGAACATCTGTAAGGTTCTCAAAGAAACTGATTTTGGTAATCTGCATTTGTGCTGGCTGCCAATGTCATAGTTGCTATGAGGCCAGATTTGCTTACTGTTTTTGCAAAGCCAATTAGCAACACCCTGGGTTGCTTCCTGTGAAAAAAAAAATTCCCAAAAGGTGAGAAAAGCTTAAGCAGTGGGCATGCCTATGCAATCTAAAATAAAAACACTGAAAAACTTTAGGAAGCTAAAACGAGAGGACAGACAGTATTAAGAGCCTTGGGTAGTGAGTTGAGAACATAGCCATTAAAAGACCACTTGTTAAAACAGACTAAATGACAGTTTTAAGCTTGTTAGAGAAAAAAAATTCCATAGATATGGAAGCTGTTGAGATGATGCTACAACTTCTGGTACTGAAGGGTCAGCATATATTTGAGTCTATAGCATGTATTTTCTTGATCTCCCCATTCTTTTAAAAGTTTAGCTTCTAGGTCCTTCCTTCCTTCCTTCCTTCCTTCCTTCCTTCCTTCCTTCCTTCCTTCCTTCCTTCCTCCCTCCCTCCCTCCCTCCCTCCCTCCCTCCCTTTTTCCCTCCCTCCCTCCCTCCGTCCTTCCCTCCTTTCTTCTCTTTCTCCCTTTCCTCCTTCCCTCCCTCCCTTCCTTCCTGCCCCTTTCTGGTTGGGCCCCCCTCCCCTTTCTACTTTTCTTTGTAATAAGGGTTGTCTCCTGTTGAGTAGGCTCAGCTGCTTTCATTTGACTTGGATTTCAGCAACAGTGGCTAAACTTAGTGATTGTGGATGTTGATAATCTTTCCAAGATGACTTTTTGCTCTAAAGCTGCTGAAAAAGTCTCTTGAATTGACTCTAGTAAGTGTTGACAACCACCCCTGAGGTGAACTCTTGAGATGTTGTTGTCCAAGTTGCTCATCAGGGGTTTGTTTTCATTAGATTTTGAATGGGGAAGTAGTTTTGCCATCTTTTTCATCCTTTAGATTATGTATGGCCGACTCCATTGGGGAATTGGTGTGAATCTGGGAAAGCTTACAAGCTCCTATTTTGGAGCTTGCAATTCATGAGTAAAGGAAGGAAAAACTGGATACAGGGAAAACGTATGATAATCCAGAATAATATTTTTCCATGATCTTCTCTTAGACTTTGAAACCTATCCACACTCTGAAAGAGAATGTAAGGATAATCTAAAGAGTAAAATATTTGGAAAATATTATTTGAAGCTATTTCCCATGTAGATATGGCCTATGGTGTTGCATTTCTTATATTGAACAAGGTTTATGAGAAGCAGAGCCAAACTGATTGTGGATTTTTTGTTTGTTTATCTGTTTTAGCAAATGCTAAATGAAGTAGAAGTTACCTGGATAATTAAAAACTCCATTATGCAAATCTTCTGTACTGTTTGTGTTTAGGCTTTTCAGAAGGTGTTAAAAAGAATATGGCCAGGAATCTGGACATTTGATAGCGGTATGATTACCAATAACAGAAAGAAAACATTTATTTTCAATGATGAAGAAACATGCCAAGACATTCATTTATATATACATTCTTTTGGTACTTTTATCGGGCATCTACTTTGTGCCCAAAATTTCTGATACAAGTAAAAATTAAAAAATAAATTGGAAATGTAAGACCCTTTTTTTAGCTATACCTGGATGGAGGAACATTTTAATAGAAGAAGTAACATTTAACATTGGTCTTGAATAAAAATGATATTTTGAGAAGCTAAAGTCAAAGGACAGGATTTAATCTCTTATAGTGGAAATGCATAGATAAAGACTTTGAGACGTCTTAGAATTCACTAATGGCTCTTTTTTGGATTTGTTTGTTTTGTTTTTGGTAGAAGAGAGGCTGCTTTAATGGAATAAAAGTAAATAATTAGGCTGGATTCATGGAATGGAATATCATGAGGAATTAGAATTTCCATGGAAAATATAGAAGTATTCAACAATTGAGTACCGTGCTTCGGGGTATTATAAACAAACTAGTGTACAATTTTTGGAGACAGCAGAATCCCACACAAGAAAACAAAAGTTTATTAAGGAAATAATCATTAGGAACAGTTTTCCCCAGATTATTAATAAACACAATAATACTCTATCAGTGGTATGCTGGGCTTGGACCTTAATAGTTTGTGAGAGCTCATTGTGTGTGTCTCTACTCAAATCTGAGTTCGGTGACATCACATTGGTAGCTTGAAATAGGCCGTGGTGAGAATATTTACACCACAGAAATCAGCAAATACTACAAATTACAGCTATTTCTTAGACAGCCAGCTGTAAAACATTTACCAGCATACCACCGCTACATGATGTGAAACAGGTCTTCTTAGCAGAAAAATCAACATTTGGAAAACAGTATATTAAAAATCTCTTTACTAAACAAAAAAACTAAGGAAAAAACAGTTTAAAACATGCAAATTAGCAGATAAAAGAAGAGGGGAAAAAAAAGCAAGTGAGGGTAAAAAAACCAAGGATCAAAGAAAATGAAACATGAGGACTTACCAAGAACAACTATCAAATTTAAACTTATTTGCAAAAACAGGGACAAGGAAACAACAAGATTTTTGGCATGTAAGATTAATTACGTCTTCTTTATAACAACTGATGTCTAAAATATGGACATTATGCAAGGAAACTGCACTGAGCAAACTTTCCTTCAGTGTTATGAAACTTCAGTTTAACATGCACCTTTCAATATATAGTATTTCCCTTGCTCAAAATGTTTTCTCGTTATGTTGCATGTCTACAATCTTAACCTCAATGCTTAAACATAAATATCAATAGTCTGAATTACCCAACTAATTGCATTTATTGTCTTCTTTCTAATAGACCATATGCCCATTATAGTCTATTATACCATAATTTTTACCTTTAAATTTGTTTTTAATTATTTAACTAATTATTGCCATAGGTGTTTAAATATGCATTACATACAAACTTTCCATAGTTGTGTCATGGAAATTATGGGATACTATTTGGATATGATAGTGAATAGAGGCATTTCCTTATAGTCTTCCTTCTTTCATTCAATGGCTGATACATTGTGTAACTTACATTTCTCCAAGGTGTGGTAGCTTTGGGTAAAACTCAACTAATAGAACAATAACCACAATAGTAATCACAGAATCTGTAATAGTCCACTTGTCCCTCTTATTTTATGCAAGGAATTTGTTCAGTACTTCATGTGAGCTCGATGGCCGTGACTGTACCCTTTGCCTCTTGGTCTTCCTGATACTCTCATAAAACTTGTTAGGTTTATATCACTCCTCTTGGCTAGAGATGTTTCTTTACTGCTGTGTGATAAAACTCTTCATCATCTGCATGTACACAGGATGCAGACAGACTCACTCTGAATAAACTTAGTAGTCTGTCAGTGCAATAACTTCATTATCAATAGAATCCACCCTGATTTACTTTTTTTTTTCAGTATATATATATATATATATAGTCAAGGATTTTAGTGACTTCAAATGAATAAAAGGGGTTATTTTAAGAATGACTCATGAATCACAATATGGATAAAATTATAACCAGATTTACTTAAGCAATCAAATTAAACATATACAACTAATTGCAGACATCTCTAAGACAATTATTTAAATGAGAGTTGAGTTTTAACCACCAATCCCTACTCACTAGGGATTTGATAATAGTCAATCAGCAGGGTGGGTCAGGTCTATATTACAATCTGCATCCCTTATCCCCTTGGTCTTGATCATCATATTCTTTCATAGTTACACAATGTCTTTGATCTTGAAACTGAACCCTTTCTGCATTTTCTCTGAGTTGCTTTGCATGTTATAGGGGGACTTTCAGTTCTCTTTGTAAGTGAATTTGTGCCCTGTATCTAAGAATATAATTTATTGTTCTTGCTGCAAATTTGTAATCTCACTTTGTTCTTAGAGGCACCATAATATAGTGGAAAGAACATGGACTCAAGAACCAGACTTAGTTTCACTATTCCCTTATGTCAGAAAATATATTCTCTTTTTAAATTATTTTTAATTGTAAAATACAATATTCTTGCAGAAAACTGCATAAGACATGAATGGACAGCTCATTGAAATATCACGAATAGAGCAAATGTACAACCATCAACCAGATCAAGAAATAGAATAATGTCAGCACCTCAATAAACTCCATATCCTCTTTCCCATCAGTACTCCTTTCTCATTTCTGAAAGCAAACAAATTTCTGGTTTCTAAGAAAAGATTTTAATTTACCTGTTTTTGAACTTTATATTCATGAAGTTATGCAATATATATCTTTGTGTCTGACTTCTTTTGCTCAACATTATGTTTGTGAGATTCATCCATGTTGTTGTAGCTAGCTAGCTATATATAGTTCATTCATCTTCATTATTATTATAGTATTCTATTCCATAAAAAGAATTTGTAGGAAAATGTCACGGTTTATCAATCTATTCTAGTTTTGATGATTGTAGGAAATTTTTCCAGAGTAGGGGGGCCATTATGTACAATGCAGTGATGGACATTTTATATACGATTCTTGGTACATTTGTGCATATGTTTCTGTTTAGTATATATCTAAAAGTGGTATTGCTGGGTCTTGGTATATGCATGTGTTTAATCTTTGTGAATAATACCAAACTGTTTTCCATAGTGGTTGTCACAATTCATATTCCTACCAGCAGCATATACTATTTTCATTGTTCCCGTATCCTTCTAACATTGGTATTGTTAGTCTTTTAAAATTTTAGACATTCTGTGCAATGTGTAATAGTATATCATCATTGTTTTGACTTGCCACAGTACTGGTGAATTAATATATCTTTCATCTATTTACTGATTATTTGTATACATACCATATTTTGAAGAACCTATTCAAGTCTTTTGTCTACTTTCAGATTGTCATTTTTCTTACTGATTTGAGCAGATCTTTATAGATCTTCTTTTTGGTTTCATGTGTTGAAACATCTTGTCTGTCTTTTAATTGTGTCCTTTCAAAAACAAAAATAATTTTTAAATGTAGTACAATTTATAAATAGTTTCCTTTCTGATTAGTTCTTTTCATATTCTGTTTAAGTATTTTTTCTGTATACCAAAGTCATGAAAATATTCTTCTTGTTTTTTCCTTAAACTTTTATTTTTGACTTCAACATGGTGATGCATGGCTTTATCAGTTGAATATGTGTTATATATGGCTTAAGATAAAAGTCAAGTTTTTTTGTTTTTTATTTTAATGTAAATATACATTTCAGCCTGTACCATTTATTGAAAAGACCTGTCCATTTCTCATGGCATAGCAATGGTATCTTTGTCCATATAGACATAGAAATTCTACTCTATACATCTATTTGTCTATCTTTGTGACATCTTCACTGGTGTAGCTTTGTAAGAAATTTTGGGATCTGATAGGACAAATCTTCCAGTTCATTTTTCTTCATGGCAGTCTTGGCTACATTTGTCCCATCTGTATTCTCATATAAAATTTTAGAATCAGCTTGTGCAGTTACACAAAACACATATAATTGGATTTGATCCACTACTAAAAGCAGAGATTATCACGTTGTAATAAATAATTTTGTTAAGGGACAGTTTCTGTATTTTAATGATAAAGAAAATTTGAACACAATGATGAAGAAAAATTAAACTACAAAACCTAACTGAAAGAAAGCTCATAACTCTATGTTAGTATCAGATAACGTGGACTTTAAGATGAGAAAAGGAACAGAGATAGAAATACTTCATAGTAAATCTTCCACACATCTGAGAAGATAAAACAATTCAAGTATTGTGTATCTAATAACATAGCTTCAAAACAAGTCAAGTAAAACTTGAAAGAAACAAATGGAAAAATAGGCTGAACCATAATTATTGTGACAAATCTTAATACTCCTCTCAGTAACTTACAGGAAAGAAGATGATAAAAAGGGAAATATCTAGGAGATTTAACACCTTAATAAACTTTCCTTCATTGAAATGTATAATAGAAAATACCCAATAGTAGCATAATATTTTTATTTTCAAGGACACTTGTAATGTTTTCAAAAATAGACCATTTTGGGGGCATAAAGAAAGTTTCAATTAATTTCAACTAATTCAATTCATAGAGTATTACTATCTCTTACCACAGTGAAATTAAACTAGAATCAATACAATATATAACATAAACAAATGAAAAGACATATCATATTCATAGATCAAAAGACTTAATATTTGTTAAAATGACTATACTATCCAAAGTGATCAACAGATTGCAATGCAATCTCTGTCAAAATCCCAATGGCATTTTGTTTTAGAAATAGAAAAAAACAATTCCAAAACTTATATGGAACCACGAAAGACCACAAATAAATCAATCTTGAGAAAGAAGAACAAAGCTGGACTCGTCACACTTCCTGATTTCAAAATACATTACAAAGCTACAGTAATCAAACAAGCATGGTACTGCCAATAAATACAGACATATAGACCAATAGAATAGAATAGAAGGCACAGAAATAAATTCACACATATGAGAATGGTCAACTGATCTTCAACTAGGGTACCAAGACTATATAATGGAGAAAGTCTCTTGAACAAATGGTGTTGGGAAAAGTGGATATCCACTTATTAAAGAATTAAACTGGACTCTTATCATATACCATACACAAAAATAAACTCAAAATGGATTAAAGACTTAAATGTAAGACCTAAAATTGTAAAATCCCTAGAAGAAAACAGGGAGAAGTTTCATGACATTGGTCTTGACAGTGATTTTATAGCTATGACACCAGAAGCTCTAACAACAAAACCAAGAACAAACAAGTAGGAATACCTCAAACTCAATAGCTTCTATACAGCAAAGTAAACAATCAACAGAGTGAAAATGCAATCTATGGAATCCAAGAAAATATTTAGATGTGATAACGTGTCCATTTCCAAAATATATGAGAAACTCTTACAGCTCAGTAGTAAAACAAATAAACAAAAACTTAATAACCTGATTTTTTAAATGGGCTAAAGCCTTGAATAGGCGTATTTCCAAAGACAATGAATGGCCAACAAGGATATGAAAAAATGCTTAACAACACTAATCTTCAGGGCAATGCATATCAAAACCACAATGAGATATTACCTCACATCTGTCAGGATGTCCGGATGACTATTATAAAAAAATAAAAATAAAAAACCCTGAGTATGAGTAAGAATGTGGAGAAACTGGAACCCTTGCACACTATCAATGTAATGTAAAATGGTGAAACTACTGTGTAAAACAGAATAGAGGGCTTTCAAAAATGTAAATATGGGACTACCATATTGATCCAGAAATTCCACTTTTGAGATTTATCCAAAAGAATCGAAATCAGGATCCCGAAGAGATTATAACACTGCTATGATTCTTCTACTCACCATAGCCAAGATATGGAAACAAGCTAAATGTCCAGTTAGCCAACAAATGGGTAAGAAAATGTGGTTTATACATACAATGGAATCCTATTCAGTGTTAAAAAAGATGGAAATTCTGCAATATGTGACAACATAGGTGAACCTAGAAGACATTATACTAAGTAAAATAATTCAGTTGCAGAAAGAGAAATACTGCATGATTCCTCTTATATGAGGTATCTAAAATAATCAAATACATACCATCAAAGAGTGGAATGGTGGTTGTCAGGCTGAGGGAGTATGGGGAGTTAACTAATTTAAGGGCATAAAGTTTCCATCAAACAAGATGAATAAGCTCTAGAGATTTGCTCTACAATATTGTACCCATAGTCAATAAACATAGTTGTATAATTTGAAATAAAAAAAGGTAATTAAAAAATCTCATATATTTTGGAGATTTCAAAATATACTCATGTGTCAAAGAAATCACAATGAAAATTAGAAAACATTTTAAGCTGAATGATTATGAAAATATGAAATATCAAGACTTGGATATGTATAAAGCTGAATTCAGAGAAAAAATATAAAGCTTTCAATGTATATATTAGGATAGAAGAAAGATTAATATTAAAGATAGAAGCATACATATCAAGATATTAGAAAACTATAGCAACAAATTAAGCATGAAGTAAGCAAAGGAAATATAGAGAGGAAATAATGAAATAAAAAACAAACATATAATCTATAAGATTTTAAAAACTCAAATTTAGGTATTCAAATAACCAACAAAATTAATGGAACTATAGCAAGACTGATCGACAAAGAAAAGCCCTGCATTACCAGCACTCAGAATGAAAATGAGGCCTTTACTACAGATTTTAATGTATTAAAGGGATTAGAAGAGAATATTAAAAAAAGAAACTTAACATAAAAATTTTTGAAATTTTATTTGAGATGGAAAAATTCTTACAAAAATACAACCTTACAAAAACTGAATCAAGAAGACGTTAAAGTTGAATGGTACTATAATTATAAACAAAATTGAATCTTTAATACCAAATTTACCAAGAGAAAATATCAGACCCCCATATAGCTTCATCAGGGAATTCTAACAATAATTTAACGAACAAAAAGTACCAGTCTCATACTGTTTTAAAGAGGCGTGGAGAGAACAGTTCACAACTGATTATTTTTGAGACCAGTATTATATTGATATCAAAACTAAAAGGAACATTATAAGAAAGGAATATTATAGGAAATCTTGCACATAAGTGTAGTAGATAAAATCTGAAATAAAATATTAGCAGTTCATCAATATCTTAAAAACACATCACAAAACTGGGTTCAGGCCAGGATATAACATATTAAAGTGCAAAATAAGTCATTATAATTCACCACATTAAGAGAATCAAGAAGAAATATAACAATTTCAATAGATGTTTAAACACCAGTTGATAAACACCCAATTATGAACTATTTTTGAAAAACTGGGAACAAAAGGAAAATGTATTAAGTTAGTAAAGCTTATCTACAAACAATTGTATATAGTATATATCAGATTTCAAGGTGAAATAGGAGGACTTTTCTTTGACATCAAAAACAAGACAGAGATGCTCACTCTTACTACTTCATTTCAACATTGCACTGATTGTCCAAATGGTGCAATAGAGTAACAAAAAGAAATTTAATATATAAAAATTGGAGAATTACATAATCTCTTATTAGTCACAGATCATGTAATTGTGTATGTAGAAAATCTATGCAAAATTATTTGCATATACATTATTGGAATTGATAAGTGTAACAAGATGGTCAATTTAAAAATCAAACTTACAAATCAATTAAAACATCAATTAAAACTCAATTACAGTATATTCATTTAAAAATGAATTATCACTGTTGTCTTTCCTAGTCTTTCACCCTCAAATCATGTCCTGATTATATCAGGCACTCAAGAGGAAGAACCTAGTCTACCTCGGTGTGTTAGCTACAGAGTGTAGGGTCTCTCTCTCCATGTTTTCTTAATTAATCCTTGCTCCCCTCCATTCATTCATTCATTCAACTGTTTTTAAAAATGCCTATTGTATACCAGGCTCTATCTTTGCCTTTAAATAGCTCACAACAAAGTACAGAATGGCAGATACAGCTGACTACAATATAATGTGTTTAGCAGAGTAAACAAGAGTATTTGTGTGGAAAGGAAACACAGGTGGAAGCAATTTGCTCTATCAGAAATTTGGGAAAGATTTCACAGAGCAGGCAATATTTGTGCTGGTCCTTGAACAATTTAGTAAGGTATCACCAATTCAAAGAAGGTTGGAGAAAATAGAAATCAGAGGGAACAGAATAAATACAAGTATAGAAGTGTGAAAATACTTGGCATATTTGGGAAATATAAAAGCTAAAGAGTAGTTAGTAGATCCTTTGCTTGATTGATGTGTAAATCTATCCTCATGTACCGGTTATATTTGCAAAGTCTCTGTTTAGCTTCTTTTTTGTCCTGTCTGAATCATGAAAATAATGGAGTTGATTTGCACGTCTCATAAGTACAGAGTATGTTTTAAAACTCTTACACAAGAGCTTCTCCAAAAATATCCCCTGCCCATTTCCATAAATGCATCTTAGCCAACTAAAATGATTTTTGATGATTTAACTGATCTGATTGTAAAGAATCTGAAAATTACCTATTCACAACATGATAATGGCCACAATTTTTAGGTGTTTTAAAGTAGCTGTAATACTTGACATTACACAGTATGTGTAACTTAATAAACATCTGAATTGTATCAATACAGTATTGCAACTTTCTATAAAAGACATAGAAAAATAAATTTCTCTGACACTGAGACTGAAAATTTGTATAAAGAATTGCTGTAAGTAATAGTTGGCAATTAAACTTTGGATAAAATAAAGCTGAGTGAGCGCTTTGTGTGTCAAGAAGTTGTGTTAAAATTATCTAGTGTATCTTATAATTCCTTGATTATTATTACTTGATAGAATTGCTCAGCAAAGATGGCATGATGGGTATGTGATATTTCCTACATTTGCATATGCTTTATCTTACTATAATTTTTGCATGCAAAAGTTCTCTGGTTTGCAAAAACTACTTCCTTATGTATGTTTTAATAACTCTTACTAACATTGATTAGCCTCAGTAATCAATGTTTTTGCTACATCTTATTGGCCAAACTAAATGCATAACCAGCTTTACTGAATATTCTCATTTTTGCTTCGCATTAATAAAAAGTGACTGTTTAATATTATTTCATTACAGTTAGTTACTAGAATACTAATAATGACCAATACTCATAAATATTTATTAAATAGATGTTTCGATCAGATTTTTTTAGTGGTTATAATTGTGAATGATTAAATCAACAAACTCTAGAAAAGACAACTCAATTCTGTGGTCCCTCTATACAAGGTTTTAATTTTATGAAAACAGACTCTAAATTCTGCTTGCCTTCTTGCCAACTGAGAGTATTACCCATTGCCTTCTGTGCAGTGCTACCCGAGAAAAAACTAAAGAACTTACATTGAGAATTTTCTGAATTCAGCTCTGTGTATACCCTCAAAATGAAACAAATTGGGGCAATTTACTGAAGGTTAAATCCTCTAAATGACATTCACCTAAAACATGCAAGGAAATGGCTTGGGAGGCTTAAATTATCAATGTAATTGCCTTAATTCTCTAGGTTGCTTTTGTAAGTAGACACAACTTGATCGAATCTAACTGATGATTCCAAATTGGAGGTTTAGGGTTGTTTGTATTTTTACCCTCAACACCCTGAATCGCATTTACTTTCTACGTAACCAAGTCTCACAAATAGGCCAGAAACTTTCATGCAAGAGAGTTCCAGAAGTGAGGTTTTTACATTAATGATCTCTGTAGCCAGCACCTTTCAATTTGTCAGCATTTTTATCCTAAAGTCACCGGAAAGCTTTTTGAAGAACTAAGTATGCTGATAGCACCTTGTGCTTTTGTTCTTAAATATTTGAACATAGAGTGATGTCTCAAAACATTTTATTACTAAATTCTGGTTTCTATTAAAAATATTCTCTAAGCTCTGAGACAGAAGTGAAAGGAAAGATTATTTATATGCAAGGTAGCTCAACCCTGTCTAATTCTTGAGTAAGAGTATTCCAAGTAACCTTCCGTTTATGATTCAGTAGTTACTCTGAGTGAAGGGAGTGTTACCAGGATAATATATTCTTGAAGACACTACCTGAAATACCAGATTTTTTAAAAATGATTTTAACAAGATTTTAGAATTTAAGATCGCAGAACCTTTCACCAACACTGTGTTGTTTTATTTTCTTTCACCAAGCTGTATTGCAAATAAACCTTTTGATGTTTTAAAGGTTTTTTTCTTTTTTTTTCCTTTTTCTGGCAGCTAAGAAAAACACTCTGGAAAGTTATATTTAGTGAATTTACCCGTGTATAAATATTCCTCAGCTAGTCTGTTATCCTATGGCATCTGGAAGAAAGGTGCTATTGTCTTAGAGTCCATGATTGAAGTACAGAATAATCAATTCAGAAAGACCCTGGAGGGAAGATTCACTTACATATGCTGTGGAAACTTGGAATCCCTGAGGTTTTTAGTTTTCTTTTTTTTTCCTACAGACCGAGAGACATAGATGCGTTAATGCTTTGGTACAATGTCTAGTGACATCGGTTCCCATTCATGCCATATGATAGTTTGACCATCAGTTTATATTTGAGACTACCAACTTTACATTTTCTAAGAAAACTCCTTTTTTCTTAGTTCCTTTGTTACTATTGCTTTCCTTGCTTCCTGGGTCACAATAACTGGATGGCTATTCTGTTTGCAAGTGTTCTGGCTATTCAGCTCCTGCAGCTCTACACCAAAGCTACATCACCAAGGTATTCCCAGGGATGCATCATCAGATTTCGTTCTGCCAAAACTTTCCATAAATTATTTAAAGCTCTTCTTCATTTCTTGCAAAGCAATGTTTGCTGAGCTTCTCCATGAAAAATTAGTGTAATTCCAGGAGATCATGATAGCTTTGCAAGACAGGAATTTGTCCTGTGCTTCCACTGGGACATCAGCAGAGTTATGGACACAGTAGAAGTGAAAATGTACAGTTACTTTACTTCACCTTTGGTTTTATTTGAACATTTACTCTACCACTTATTCAATAGCAATTGAATAAGAGCAGCTGTGTCTAGGTTTTCTATTGTGAAGTGCCCAAAAGTATAAGGTGGTTAGATGTAAAACCACTGCAAAGCTATGGATGATAGACTGCCCACATTCTGTCTACTGCAACTTTCCTGAGATTTCCTTTGCAGGGTCCAGCTGCGTGTACAGACATGATGGAATTTGGTGTGTGAGGAACCTACAAAAATTACACAAATAACTCAGATTTTTAATGAATAATACACAGACATGCACCTGCTTCAGGGACTTCATAGATTAGTCTTGTGACCAATTGAAAAGCCCTTTGGAATTCAATTACATGGTGCAACACAGAAAATAAAACTGGTTACACTTTTAGAACCGATAGCAGCAGAATATTAACTAGTTCTAGGAGCAAGCTTGTTTTGTTTTTTAGGTTGTCTCAATTTGCTTTGCTGCTGTCAGTCTTATTGTAAAGTCATAATATTCTGCTCATCCTGTTGTCTGCTATTCTTGCAGCTGGAGCCACTTGCAGAAGATATTCTCCACCAAAGCCCGAATATGAATGCCGTTATTTCTTTACAGAAGATCATTGAAATTCAAAGTATGTTTTAAAAGTTTTTTTTTTTCACTTCTAACCGGATATAGGCAATTAAATTTATATTGAGAATTTGAGCATATGAGCAACATATTTGAGTTCCTCAAATACGAGAAACATATTTAAACTTGCTATAACTTGAACGTATTATATATTCATACCTAAATGTGCTATTGCCTTGCTCATAACATGGCAATCTTACACTGATAACTCAGACTGTAGATTTAGAATCTTGCTTTTCTTATATTTTCCAAGTACTTGGATTTTTTTCCCCATTATTACCACTAAGCATTTACTCGGAACATTGACATTAATGTAGAAATTGTGATTATATTGTCCAGTCTTAACTAAGGTAAGTTCTCTCCTAATGATGTTGGAATTCAGCAATCATTTACTGGTTTTCAGTCTGGCAGGAGAAGAAAAATTAGTGAGAAATCCTGACTATAAGCAAATCCAACTAAATAAAGCAGGGAAAGTCAGCGACTTCTTTACTATGCAATTCCCTTCACATTACTGTTACTTGTCAAGAGTTACTCTTTTTAGATTATGACACACACACACACACACACACACACACACACACACAGAAATCAACACAAAAATTAGCATGACGGGGAAAACCAAATGGCAAAATGAAGTGTGAAGGAGGATCACGAAAACCCTTGGCTTTGCTGCTGTCCTATAGAAGCATTTTGTCAACACTACTGAGAAGACAGCTTCCAGCTCTTTCTGAGGAGTCCTTGTCTTTGCTTGCTCAGGAGGAGTTTGGAGAGCTGAGTATCATTGGGGTTCTAGATTATCCATTCATCAGCCACTGTGACTGTTTACAAATCATGCCATATAGAAACTGAAAGTAATTTCCCACTTGCATTTCACTCATGGATTGAGGGCCATAGGTACCCAATGAATATTTATTGACTATATATCATAACTGGAATAAACTATGAATTTCAAAGATTTTCAGTAAAAAAAAGAAACATTCAAGTACTGGAGCCGAAAGCCTTTGAGTTAAGGCTAAAATAAAGGAACTGACAGACATGAAGAAGGGAAGGCTGGAGAAGATTTCATGGGCTTAGTACAAAATCCTGTCACTCTACTGATTTGTCTCATTATCACTGAGGGTAGATTAAGAGTCTATTGTATGTTATTGCAGATCTCAAGGAAAGGAATCTTGGAGTGATCTTTGACAACCTTCTCATATTCATCCACATCCAATCTAATGCCCCCTGCAGGTCATCTATCAAATAGTATAAAAATACCTAGTTTTTATACATGTTATTCTTTCATTCTGAGCATTCTTTTACCGTTATACACACAGATTATGAAAAGTTATTGCTCCTCTGTATAATCAGATAAGATCACTTTCAGTAAGCATTCCTGAGTACTTATTACATGTTGATCTCTAACAGCTTGATCAAATATCAAGGCACAGAGGTTATGGAAAGGAATAAGGCAGAGTTTCTGGCATCAAGAAGTTTATAGCCCAGTGAGAGACACTGCAACGGATCGTTCCAATACGGGGTCACCAGGTACCCTGAGATCATGAAGAAGGAGCAGTCCCTTTGGTGAGCCTCTTTCAGCTGGGATGAGAGGTACTGGAGAGGGAGGAAGGTTCAGGGAAGGTGCAAGGAAGACTTCCTGGCAGTGATAGGGCCTCAGCGAGCTTGATCTTAAGGACTGACCAGGATGTTGACCAGATGAAGAAAGAGTGAATGTTTCGAAGGGAATAACAGAAGCAAAGGACTTTATTTTCTCATAGGTGTGAAAAAATCATAGTTTGTGGATATCTTTAGAAACTGTATTATTGCCTTTTGTATTGGGTTTGATTTCCTAGTGATGACTTTCTACTGCATGATTTTTTTTTTCCTTTTGCCACTGACATTTTAGAGTGACTTGTGCCATCTGCTCAGGCCAAAAAACCTGTTTGACTCTTGCAAAGAATTCACTCTACTATCAAAACTTGCTGTATGAGAATTCTGCCACTCTGGCTTGTGAATTTTTGTCTTCTGCTCCAAAATGCATTTCCTACCACCCACAACTGACCACTTCCACTGAAAAATCCATTTCCTCCTACATTCCCATTGAGGGTTCCACCCAGTGCTTGTTCATTGAATACTTCCATAAAGTCTCAGCACTGACGTGTGGATTTTAATTAGTGGTATTTTTATTTTAAATGTTTCAGTTATTTAAGTTTTTGTGTATTTTACAGTCTGTTAGTTGTGGTTGCTTAATTAGACGATGGTCCTCAGGAGGCCAGGAGCATCCCTTCTCACCCCTGCATGCACCTGCAGGAAGTGTGGGCAGCAGGGAAGGGGTTTGAAGAGCCTGGGAATTGAGAGTAGTCAGATTTGAGTAAGGAGGATTTGAGTCATTCTTCAAGGCTGTCAGAAGCCAAAGCTGGCATCAAAAGGAGCTTCTGAAGAAGAGCTCCTCCTCCTGAGTCCCAGATACATGGTATAGTGGGTGCTGAGGTTGGCGGCTCAGCAACCATGCCTTCCTCACTTCAACCCAAAAGAAGCCTGGTTTTACTCTGGAGTCCTTACCACCAAATACCATGCACCTCAGGGGAAGATGAATGTATGCCCAGTTCCAGGGGAGCTGTTCTTAGTCCAAGGCTGAACCAGTCAGTGGTTAACAGTGACCAAACAGATTAAGCACTTAGCAGTGATTGGTTTAGGAATGGGTGCATCCCCAGTTCAGCACACTGAGAATCATTGGCTGGCCAATCTGTGCAGTCGCGTAAGCCTGACACTTACAAGGGTTCTGTGTATGGCTTACTGCTCTTACTGTTGCTGCCTTATAATTCTTACTACGTTTTGAACAAGGGGCCCACATTTTCATTTTGCACTGGGCTCCACGAACAATGCAGCCAATTCTGATGGAAATCAAGGTGCTGGTGATGCAAAAAAAAAAGTATTTACCGAGAAAGAATGATAGTAGCACCACCACAAGAACTCAAATTGTGGCCGAGGAGGAACTGAAGGGTAGGTTGAGGTTGTAAAGTGAAAGACAAACACAAGATGACAGTGATCTCTCACCATTTGGGACATGGGGTAAAAATCAGCACACAGAAAGTGGTTCGGGGCTGTGGCTTTGACCACTGTGGGGTACATTTTTATGTGGTTCTGTTGAACTGTGTCTCTTTGGGGCCGCGCGTCCAGACTAAAGAAACAAAAAAAGGGCTGTGTAAGGTCCATAGAGCAATAAAAGAAAGTGGGTATTTCAGAGTTGCAAACTTCACAGTGGCTCAGGAAATCAAAATTATGGGCTCCTGGCTTAGCAAACAATGTGAGATTTCTTTACAAATGTAAAACTGCACGCCTCCTTTTATTTTTCTCTGTTTTACAACCCACTCTTCCATTTCAAGTTCTATAGGATTCCAGGGCCTCGACTGGGCCCATTTCCCCTTTGGTGGGGAAAGTAGTCAGGACTGGCTGAATAACTTGTGGATCCCAGTGCCAAATGAAAATGTGTTAATGCTTCCTTGTTAAAAAAATATTAATAATTTCACAAAGGTGACAGCAAAGCCTTGATCCAAGAGTGAGGGACCATGTGAGCTTGGAGCCTGTGGGACTGTACCGGTTGCCTGTTTACAGAGTCGGCCTGAAGGTAGCTTTTGTTGAACAGGAGACCTCCTCTTCACATGTGTCTCAGAACGTCACACAGGTGCCTCGTTTTAACTTTAGGAGGTGTTTGAATTTCAGCCCAGCTCCTAGCCCAGGTTCTGAAGGATTCTTTTGTGCTACAGGTTGGGACTACAGTATCAGAAAACGTATGTAAATGTTGAGAAGCAAGGCCTTGGAGCATGTGGGAAACATTCAGGCAAGTTCCTAGATAGCCTTGTCCCAAGGCAGGCAGCAAGGTGCTGACAGGCCGAATGTGAATTTCTCTTTGAGACCTGAGCCCCCCAGCTGAGGGTGTGCAGGTGCTGGAGGCTGCGATTAGCATTGGCCCTTTGCCGGGCCACATGTATTTTGAGGCAGGATCATCCCTGTTGTCTTGTGCTTGTTTATGTTACTCATTTAGCTGCGAAGAAAAGGTCTTACCAGGCAACAGCGGGGCAAATATTTCTTCGGCAGGTCAGGGTCTGGTTTCGTCTCAGGATGGTGGGTGTATGCAAAGATCAACCATCCCTGAGATGCCAAAGTCCTCTGCCTCATCCCTATTGAGTTTTCAAGATGTAGCTCAGAGGTTATCTCTTTTGGGAAGCCACCTTTCAATCGCCCTTCATCTCTAGTCTAGATTAGATGCAGTTCCTGTGTGTTTTCATGGCAGAGATTGTTAGTTTATAATTGTCATATCCTTTGTTTAGTGTCTGGCACATAGTAAGTGCTCTGCAAATATTTGTTGAGTGAACGAATCAGCCAGTCTGTCAATGTTTGCCACATTTTTTGTTGTTGTTGTTGTTTTAAAGCCCAAACTGATTTTTTTTAACCTAAGATAATTGTAATACTCTTTGGCTAGCCCATGAAGAATAAGAAATGAAAGGCAGGCAAAATATACGAGAGCCCATTTCTTCTCTTTCCATCACAACCCACGAAGATGAATCCTTTCTAAGTTAGGAAGAACATGAATTATTTGTGAGCTACTATTTCCATGGCTAAGCTTGCTGGTGGCAGTTCTCAGAGCTAAATCTAGCAGTTGCTTGGCTGGCTATAATCACTAACAAGTGATGCCAGCGAAGGGTCAGCCCAAAGGACAAAGGACCCTCATACATATGTTTCCTTTCCTAAGACCCATCCTAACAATTTGGAGAGTCCATTGAACTCTTTCTTTTTCATGGCATAGTGAGAAGCAGGGTTCCCGAAAGCCATTTTTTCACACCAGTGCTGGCCCATGAGAAATGACATTTTCACTGATTATGGATGGGGAGAACCATGAAAGGAGTTGTTCATAAAACTGAATTTATTCAGTTTGAATACTATAATTTTAAGTCCTAAAAACATATTATGTAATGAATGATGCTGATATTGATCTGAGAAACCCCAAAATATGAAAACCACAAGTATAGAGTCATGGTTTCCTTTCTTTAAGTTTTTTAGCAAGAAGAGTGCTCCTTTTAAGTGTCAACAAATTTTAGAGACCTCCTGCATGATAGTGATAATAATAGTATCTTTTGTTTTGTGGATCAAGAAAATACATACATACACAAAGATTTGAGGTTTCTTTTAACATTTTGCTACACCCCTCCAGTAGTTTTCAGCTGATAGTGTAGAGTACTAGTGTACAGCACTTAAAAATTACATGAATTCCAGTATAATCCTCTCCTCCACTCATCAACCATGTAATAATGAGCAAGCCACTTAACTTTTCTGAGGATTTTCCAGAGGAATAACATGGCATATCACCATAGTACTTTTCTCAGTTGGTGCTACTGTGGCAACAAAATGGCAAATAAGAAACAGAATTATAAAATAAAAGTAGAAATTTTCCCCATGAAAGTGGGGAAAACTTTCATCTTTTTCTCACTCTAGGAATTCTTCCCTGTTTAGTAGATTGGGGTCTTCTTAGAATCCCTTATCATGCCAACCATAAGAAAATGGTGACATGGGCCAGAATGGGAAAGGAACAGTATTTGCAATATCAGTGTACATTCATGTCAGACTTATTCTAGATAAATAAAGGAATGACATAGATGTCTCCTGCATATGAAATTTATCATTATGCTAATATTCTCTCCATTTTTTTTTAAGCACACACACACAGAGTATTATTTAGGGCAACGAGAAGTGAATTCAGGGTGCTATAAATTTATCCAACTTTTAAGGTCAGTACGAAAAGCGATAGGATGTTCTCATTGTAGTAGGATGTACCACGTGATTATGTAATTGACTACTAGGTAGTCAGTTATCCACGTGATTCAGGCACCTACAGTGTGCAGAGCACACCCCTTCACACATTCTAGAGAAATGAAAATGAGATCAGATTCTCTCTGGGAGATCAAGGCAAGGATAGTTGACACCCACTCTTTGTCCGAACTGTGCTTCATTTATGTTTTGCATGTGTGTTATTAAAGAAATGACTTCCTCCTCCTCCTCGTCTTCCTCTTTCTCCACTTCTTCCTCTCCTTCCCTCCTCCTCTTTTTTCTCCTCCTTCTCTTCTGCCTCTTGTTATTATAATATGATCATATTTACTGTTCTGGAAACCATCCTTAGACATAACAACTGATCCTAGGAAAGATCAAAGAAATGTTCATTTTGTTGATTTCATTTCTACTCCATTTCCAATGAAAGATAACTAGTTGGTAAAATAAAGTACAAACACTGTTTATGTTATATTAGAGTGGATAACCAGAGTAGGTACTGTGCAGTTCTCTTGGTGATGAGAAGATATGGATGGTAATGAATGGAAAAAAGCTATTAAAGTAAGACAAGACTTGCTCTAAAGGTGAAAACCATTGACTTCTTGTATGTGAAATGCCATGCTCAGCCATCTCCTCCCATGACCATAATACTCTCTACCTACCCTCTTCCCAAGGAGAAGGGGCATTTATATCAGACAATCCAGGAGAAAATCCAGATTGTTTCTAAAATGAAAGGAATTTGCATACATCTCTTGTGGGGAAATTGTCCAATATTTTGACCTCATGGGGCTATGCACACAGTTCAATGGGTTATTCCCCTAAATTGCAACATGTGCTACATAAATCATCTCACATGCTTTACCGGCTTCTTGACTCCACACCCAAATGCTAAACCACACTGTTTATCCTCTTTTTGTCCCTTCCTATTACATTTTGATTTTCTTTTCTCTACTTTCTCTTTTCCTCTCTCCTCCATCTCCATTCTATTGAAATCCAGGAGAGAAGAGCAAGAGATAACCCACAATGTAGGAAAGGGACTTTCAACTCATAGAGATTGGAGGTTTTATTTCAAGCAGGGAAGAACATGATTAATTAAACAGGCATTTGAGAAGATCTCTATGCCTGCAGTAAGGACAGAAGATTGAGTAGGGCTTATTGTCCGATGCGGCCAGTTTCATTCAGATGGAGAATTGGCATGGTATGGTAATTAATTAGCATGGAAATCATTAATGGTGTCTAGGTTTCAGGCTTGGAGGACTGAGTAGATGGTGGTGTCATCTGCTGTGATAGAGAACAGCGGAGGAAGAAAAGGTTTGAAAGAGAAGGTGGCGAATATTAGATTTAAGAAAAAGAAACTTCCCTGACTGAAAGGCTTGAAGGTTGGGGGGGAAGGAGGCATCATCCGAAACATCAGTTTTTCACTGCAATGAAGTGATGGAGGGACATTGGATGAAATTATTTACACTGTGCAAATCCTGTAAGCTGTTAGCAAATAATAAAATAACAATTACTGAATGCTTTCAATGTGCTAGGCACTGTTCTAAGCACTCTTATTTATAAAATTAACTCATTTAATCTTCTCAGCAACCCTGTAAGGTGGATACTATTTTCATTCCTATTTTACAGCCAAGTAAGCCGAGGCACATCTCGGTTAATTAACTTCCCCCAAGGTCACACAGTTAATAGGTGGACAAAAGCAAGATCATAAATCAAGGAGTGTACTTCCAGAGTCTGTGGTCTTAGCCACTCTGCTATAATATCTCACAAATAAATCCATTCCCTTTGCAATTATTGTATACACTTTTTCCCATTTCTTCCAAAAGTCAAAGGTTTATTTAAAAATATCAATTTAACTGAAGATTTGGAGATTGGGAGGTTCTGGTTAATTGAGGTTTAGCCGCAGTCATTTCTAGAAGGGCAGTGCCAAATTACAAGGAGCCATGGAGCTATGAATCCACTTTGGAGCCCCTTGTAAACTTGCAAAATACATCTAATCACACAAAAATGTAAGGATTGGCAGAATTTCAACTCCCTGCCCTGTTGAGTTTAAAACCCTGACTGTTGTCAGGTGTGAGCTGCTATTTGTCATAGATTCTTTGGCTTTAGACAGAGGCCTTGACGTTGCAGCCCTGGGCCTTCATTGAAGAAAAGCAGTGTTAGACATTTTCCCACTATTAACCCCGCCAACCCTTCTTGTATCAGAGCCAGGTCAAACTTGTACACATGGCTTTTCGAAAGTTGATTTTGAACTTCTAATTAGCCATTCTCTTGAAATGTTGAAACTCTGATTATTGTTTGGTGGAGCCCTAATACGCGAATGTACCACAATAAAAAGGGAAATCTGCCATCTGCTAAGAGACTTAACTTGTCTGGATTATTTTATATATATATATATATTGCAACTGCATCTGTAATTACGAGTTTTCTTTCACTCACATTTCTATTAAGGCAAAACTAATCAAACCAAGAGAATAAATACAACTGTGTGTGTTTCTAGGACGGAAAACTCAAGAAATCCTTTGTGATTATATACTAAGCTTTTAGCACCCATATGAGTCAGACACACAGACACAGACACACAGACACACACACACACACACACACACACACACACACACATACACATACACATACACATACACACACACCCCACAAGATAGCATTCACTGAGATAGGGCATGCTAGAAGGTCAAGTTTGGGGCAAGATTATTTGCTGGGTACGTAACTAATTATGCATTGCAGAGTTGTAAGAGGACTGCAGAATCTTCAGACAACTCTGCAATGCATAATTAGTTTCCTCATCTTGTTCATGAATAAATTGAGGCTTAACAAGTTTAGGTCATTGGTTGCAGGTCTTTCAACTAGTAAGCAGTAAAACCAAGATTTGAACCCTGGTCTGGCTGTGTTGTCAAAGCTCAGTTTCTTTCTGTTAAAGCATATGACCTTCCTGTTCTACTTCATTTCACAAATAGGACCATCGTTCCTCCAGGCTTCCTATTTCCAACTATCCCAGGATAGATACTAAAATAGACTTCTCCTAAAACATAATCAATTCTGCATACATCAAAACTAGCTATGTTAATACATTACTGAGATTGCTAGAATGTAAGGGAAGAGGAAGAAGAAGAAAAAAAACAAAAAACATAGCCGAAATTTAATGGGGCAGTAAGCAGTAAGTAACAAAAAAATCAGAGTTTCCCTGGGGCAAATAGTGATATCAGTGCTATAAGTGCACAAGAAAGCCCAAGGTCTGCATCAAAGTTGGGGATATTAATGGGTACTAACGATGAATAAATTGGTCCACTCCCAGATTCTGAAGGAAACAAATGCCATTCCTTTAGGGAGGAAGTATCCCTAGTTTAGACCTTCAGTATGTATAGAGATCAAGCTCCACAAAATATGAGCTCAAATAAATAAATACATACATACCTAAATAGTCGAATAAGGTCAAATGCACAAGGACATAAGCCACTAGGGAAAGTCAACAGAAAGGAGAAACGAGGAAATAATAAGCTTTACTCGTGGGGTTAAAATGGAGGAAGGGCATTATTTTCAAGTAATGATAATAGATTAAAAATACCCATTTCCTTTCACTCGTCCATGAAACTCTAAGAAAATCATAATAAAGAGGGTTTGTTTTGTTTCGTTTTTAAGATATACACTCATAGGGGTAAAGAATGAGAAAGGAAATAATAGGAACCTGGAGAGCAGATGACCATCTGTTACTGTCTTAGCAGACCTGAAAA
This sequence comes from Rhinolophus sinicus, assembly GCF_036562045.2. Taxonomy (NCBI): domain Eukaryota; kingdom Metazoa; phylum Chordata; class Mammalia; order Chiroptera; family Rhinolophidae; genus Rhinolophus; species Rhinolophus sinicus. Next base: position 96,943,076 of record NC_133758.1, read on the forward strand.
AAACAAATGCTAAGCCAGTGCTGGCAGGCAGGCATAGCTCTGCCAGAGAGGGATACATCACACCCATATGCCATAGAATTGTTAACCCACACATCTAAGACTCTTTATTTTACTTCATTTATCTTAATTATCATTTCTCCTAATTCATTATCCCTTTCCTTTCTTCACTTTTTTCTACGTCCCGCTTAAAAACAATAACACTAAATTCATTTATCCTCTACCTTTCTTTCCATCTGCCTTAAAGGTCTTGCCCATCTACTTCACCAATATAGTAAAATCGCAACCCTGAATAGATTCTACAAAGAACTTTCTCCAACACTGGACCTAAATCAACAGGTCTGCTCAAAGTTGTCACGAATCGTAGCAGTTTGACCTCCTATAAATTTATGATCACCAAACTTCAATGGGCCCATTATAATCCTACTGTGTTTCTTAGGTCAAATTTACTCTGCCTCTCAAACTTCTCTTTCAAACTTCACTCTCCTCAAACCTCCATCCAGCTCACCTCCCCACTTAACCTCAGCAACAAACCTTACTTGAAGTATAGCTACCAAACTGCTTTCCTTGAACTGTTAAGTCCCATCAACAGTAAAATGCCCTCAAAATAGCTCCCATCTCAAAAACAAGCGCCAGCAACTTCATTCCTTCTCCGGTGTGCCATCCTATTGCTCTTTAACCCTTCAAGAACACAGTCTTGAAAGATGTTTCTATCTAGTTATCTCCATTTTCTCACCTCCAAAACCCCATCAGAAGCCCTCTCACCTGGTTGTGATCTCGCTATGGTTACCAGTGTCATTCTACTGTCAGATCAAAAAAGCAATTTTACTAAACTTTTATTTTGAAATAAGTTTGGATTTAGAGAAAAATTGCAAATACTAAGGGTGCCAAAAAAAATGTATACACATGACTTGTACTCATTTTTTGTTATCAGTATATATTGAGTGTTACAATTTTTTTTTGAATGTGGGCTGATTTCTCCTGCTGTATTTTTTTAAAGATTTTATTGGGGAAGGGGAACAGGAGTTTATTGGGGAACAGTGTGTACTTCCAGGACTTTTTTCCAAGTCAAGTTGTTGTCCTTTCAGTCTTAGTTATGGAGGGCGCAGCCCAGCTCCCGGTCCAGTTGCCGTTGCTAGTTGCAGGGGCACAGCCCACCATCCCTTGTGGGAGTCAAACCAGCAACCTTGTGGTTGAGAGGACATGCACCAACCAACTGAGCCACCAGGGAGCTCAGTGGCAGCTCAGTTCAAGGTGCCGTGCTCAATTTTAGTTGCAGGGGGCGCTGCCCACCATTCATTGTGGGACTCGAGGAATCCAACTGGCAACCTTGTGATTGAGAGCCCACTGGCCCATGTGGGAATGGAACCGACAGCCTTCGGAATTAGGAGCACAGAGCTCCAACCACCTGAGCCACCAGGCCGGCCCCTGAGTATTACAATTTTAATACAGTTTTTTCCTTTCTTAAAATGTGTATACATTTTTTTTTGTCACCCTCTGTATAATAATGTTTATAATAGAGTTCTGCTATAACCTTCACCCCACTGCCCCTAATATTGACATCTTGTATAACCATAGAACAAGGATAGAAACTAAGAAATTAACAGTCATACAGTACTGTTAACGAAGTTGTAAACTTTAGATTCCACCTGCATATTCACTAATTTTCTAATGCTGTTCCAGAATTCAGTACATAACTGACACTTTGCATTTAGTTGTCATGTCTCTGTCTTCTCCCATCTATGACAGTTTCTCACTGTCTTTCTGTGCCTTTTATGACCTTGACACTTTTGAAAAGCACTGCTTAGTTATTTTGAAGAATGTTTCTCAGCTTGGGTTTTCTGATTTTAATGATTGGATTGAGGATATACATCTTTTACAAAATTACTACAGCAGTGATGCAGTACCCTTCTTAGTGCATCAGAGCTGTGGTATGCAATGTCAGCATGTCTTTCTTGTTTTTGGTGACGCTAACCTTGATCACCCAATTAAGGAATTCTCTAGTATAATGTTACACTATTTCCCTTTGGAACTAATAAATATGTTGGGAAGATACTTTGAGATTATGCAAATATCCTGTTTCTCCTCAAACTTTTACTCACTAATTTTAACAGCCATTGGGGGATCTTGCCTGCAAAAAGCATTACTCTGGTGTTCCAATGCAGATTCTGTATTTTCCTTACTCTTCTATATTTATTACTTGGAAATGATCTGTAATAACGAGATGTCCTTTCTCTTCCATTCATTAATGTAATCATTATATATTTCTATCAGTGGGTTATAATCCAGTATTGTCATTTATTTTGTTGCCCAAATTGTTCCAGCGCTGGACATTCAGTCTCTTTAAGGCTGACTCCTATGTCTTTTTGTGAGCACTTTCTTACTTTCTGGTACCACAAGATGTTTCAAGTTCACCTTGATTTTTCCCTGCCTGTATTACTCTGGATTCTCCAGAGAAACCACACACACACACACACACACACACACACACTAAGGCAATAGCTTGTGCAGTTATGGAGACTGAGAGTTCCAAGATGTTCGGTAAGCAAGCTGGAGACTCAGAAAAGTAGATGGTATAGTGGTAGTTCAAGTCCAAATACCTGAGAACCAGGAGAACCAGTGGTATAATTTTCAGTCTGAGACCATAGGTCCAGCTCTCTTGGTCGGCCAGAGATAGAGAATTCTACCTTATTCAGCCTTTTATTCTTTCCAGACCTTCAACTGATTGGATGAGACCCACTACTTAGGGAAGGCCGTCTGCTTTATTCAGTCTGCTGATTCAAGTGTTAATCTCATCCAGAAACACCCTCACAGACACACTCAGAATAATGTTTAACCAAATATCCGGGCACTCTGTGGCCCAGTGAAGTTGACACATAAAATTAACTATCACAAGTCCACCTTTTATCTACTTAACACCATACACGTTTCCTTAAACCATACTTAATTTCCAATTGAAGACACTAATAAGGTGAGAGCTCTGCCTAACATGTTACAACTATTGTGAGGACAACTAAAAACCACGAAGCCCTTCCCCAAGAGAGGAAGTAAAGCTTTGAATGACATTTATTCTCAATATCCCATAACTTAAATACTATGATACAAAATTAACATGACTTGAATACTATGACATTAAATTAACAATACTTAAATACTATGATGTAAAGCCAGTGTCTTACATTACATGATAAGGGAGTAAGGGATGGAGGAAAACAAATATATTTGCATACCAATAACATGCATAACAAAAAGGAGGAAATACTCAGCACCATTGCAGCCCTTGTTATACGGTAATTAGTCATGCATCACCCTTGGTGTTTATAACTAGCTTCTTCCCACTATCCATTCTGTATCCCCTTTGCCTTCAGCAAGCACCTCAGCTGGTCATGGCTTTTTCACCTGGTAGAATGACTCAACCCTTCATTCCTGAAGGGTGTGGGCCATATTAGTAGTAATGCTGCCTAGAGTGGGTTGTTGTAGTTTTCCATTGACCTTAATCACAGGGCATGGTAGTACTAGGAAGTATCCTCAGGAATCACCTGTGTTCCATGCACACTCTTCCCTCTTCCTTACCTCCCTTGTGGAGAAGCAATCCAGCTTCCCCTTGGTGGTCAGAATCATCACCCCAGTCAGCACATTAACTCCTTTCTTTGCCTTTTGAGTCAGAGGCATGAAGAGTGTGAAGTGGCGACAGGCTTAACTTCCAGGTCAGTGCAATCGTTGTGTCTCCTGGTGGATGCTTTCCTCCCTTTGGAACTAATACCTTTAGGCTAACAAAGCATAAGGTCACAGGAACAGTAAGCAGAAAGGTTGCCAGTGGATCACAAGGTGTAAGAGGTGCCATTCCCATTTGCCCTCTTTCACTCCTGGACACAGGACTCCTGGATATGGGAGAAACAGCGCCCTGTGCTGGATGCTGACCTAGAGCATATGCATCCTCCTGGAGGTCCTTCCCCAGTCCTGCATGATATTGCCACCCAGCTTTCACTGAAATGGAGTCTGCTAAAGCCGTTCCACCGTTCTGTCAGACCAGCTGCTTCAGTTCTGCTGTAGACCACACTCACCTTGCCTTTGGCAGTTGAATGCTGCCACTTGGGCCCTGCCACCCTGGGATCCAATGACTCTCCTTGCATTTCGGTTCCCCAATTCAGTAGCCACAGATCCCACTGTAAGTTATAGTCTACAGAAATGAGCGATCACAGCGCTCTTCAAGAATTCCAGGGGTCCCTTCACAGAGTTATTTCTCAGTCATGGTGAAGTGTGTGTTTTCTGGATGCTCCCAGGGTGGGTAAGTCTTAAATGACAAATCCACTCTAACATGCCAGAATTCCTAAATCATTGAATCCCTTCATCTTCACTAAATCACAACAGGTCTGAGATTTCTAACTCACTCACTGCAGGCCATGTTTTGGTCCATGTTGTAGCTAGCCAAACAAATGAACTATTAGAGCCTCCTCCCCACCCCACCCCCCGTCTCTCCTAGCTGCGACACTAAATGCAGAGTCTCTGTGTAGTGAGCCCTTCATCCTCTTGCCTAAATCCTTTTCACACTACAGATTCTTTTTCTCAGTATACAATATGGATAAGTTATTTCAACCTTCTTTTCTTTACTTTTCTCATCTATAAAATAAGGAAAATGAAAGAATCTATCTCACAAGGTAGGTCTGAAATTATATGAAATTACCTGTTAAACACATGGTCACAGGCATAGCATAGGCACTCAATAACTATTTCTCATCATTTTACTTGTTGTTTTTGTCCCAGAGCGTATCTCCATGACCATATTACAAGAATAACTCCCAAAACTTATATCTTTCGCTCCAACCTCAGATCTGAGTCCCAGATGTTTATTAAACTCTAGTTCAGCTTCTTTCGTTTGTTATCACAAAGGCACATCTAGTCACATGTCCAAAGACATTGTTATTTTTTTTTGCCCCAAACCTCAGCCTCTTCAGAGTTTCTTGATCCTAGTAGACGGAACCCCATCCTTCCAGTTTTGCTAGACAAGAATGTAGGAATTATTCTTCATGTTACTCTTTCATTGCTGCCTACATCCAACCCATTATCCTGCCCTGGTTTTTGTACTCTTGAAACATTTCATTCATCCATCCACTTATTTCTGTTCTCATGATCACTGTCTCAAATCAGGCTTCATCATCTTTCTCCTGGACCGTTTCAGTACAGAGTATCTCCCACATCCATTCTTGCTTTCTTCAATTTATTCTCTAAAGTGCTACCAGACTGATCTATTGCTAGATAAGGCATATTAGTCTGTATACCTTCTTGCTTTAAAACAGAGGTCAACAAAGTTTTATATACAGTGTTAGATAGTAACTACATATGGTGTTGTGTTTCAAGTGCTTAACTTTCTGTTGTAGCAAGGAAGCAGCCATAGCCAGTGTATCATGAGCATTGTTGTGTTTCAATAAAACTTTATTTATGAAAATAGAGTGTGGGACCAATTTGGTTTCTGAAAAATGAAAAATCTGAAACAAGTGTATCTGGATGGAATGTTGAAATAACAGACATCACCCAAGATACCGATTGTAAGGACACCTAAATTTCTGGCCTGAGAAGTGGAGGAAGAAGTATTCAACATTGCTGCCACCTGGTGCACCGGACAGGTGTGCTGTAGACACAGCTGTGACGTGCATGATGCCACCAAGCTGCCAGAAGGTGGTGTTGTGGGGAACATGGAGAATCAGAGGTTAGGTCTGGGTTAAATATGTTCAAGAACTAGGGGGAGCAATCCTGCATGCAGCGTTTATACTCTGAATTTTTTCCTACAGAAGTTTTGTCAATTATTGTACATTACAACTCCACAACTATTTTATGGTTAGTTACCTATTTTAAATTTGCCATCAACACTATTGGCTGAAATGTGCTCAGAAACAAATGTGCATGTTAAAAAATTTAGTGCTCAATTGTTATTTCTCAAGAAAGTTGGTAATTGACATATAACTTGCACAAAGTGTTTGTCAACTTATCATTCATCATGGGGACGTAGTAATGTCACGAGTGACGTGAACCCTGAATATACGTGCTGCTGAATCAGTGTCAGTATCTACTTTAAAATTTAGTAATTATTTAAAACAAAACAAAAATAGAAATTAAGGCCAAAGGGGATCATTTAACAAGTGCAGTTGCAGGAAGTGCATTTAGGTATCACTCTGTGAAGCATGACTTTTTATTTAGGTAAAATGACTATGCTTCTAAATTTTTTAAATTAACTTTCACTTTCAAGTGTTATTTTTCAAGCTCCAAAGTGAAGTGATAGTTGTTATTTGTTGACTCTACCAGAAGAATCCAGTGTCCTCAGATACTTCAAACAGAAAAATACCTTAATTCTAATAATGGTTTTCATATTTTTCATTCAATTAATGGCATCAAAGTAAAGCTTTTGGAAATAAATCTGCCAAAAATGAAACATAGGGCATTATTGTGGCTACTGTTATAAATTACAGTGAAAATCTAACACTGACAAGATCATTTGTTTTTCTATTAATATGCAAATTTAAACTTTGGTGGAGCATAGCTTAATCTGAAAGAATAGGAAAGTGTTCAGCATTAGTTATAGAGCATACAAAATTCTTAAAATTTTATAAATTTTAAAACTTAATAAAAGTAGTTAACGTAATTAAATTTTATTTTTAAATCCCTTAAAAAAGCAATAGGCTTGATCCTCTACAAATGAAAATTTAAGCTGTTGTTCTCAGAACTGTAAATACCTTGATGTAAACACAATTAGGGTAAAATAGAGTTAAATTAAATGCAATGTTTTTGAAATACAGCTGCTATTGCTGGCAAAGAAAATAAAACACTTCAGCATGGCAGTACAAAATTTCTCTCTTTGCTGCCCATTACCACCTAACGTAATATCAAACTATTTTATAAATGACTTTTCTGAATTTCAATTACATTTTTTCTAATCAGTTAAAATCATTAATCAGAATTTTCAGTAATGGACTTCTGACCCGACATGTGGAGTAACTACATACTATAGGAACTACTCTTTGATCAGAAACAAAAGAGAAGCAGAGAAACACATATATGGAACATTGTTTTTGGACATTGGACAATAGTCAGTGAAGGGCTGTGATCACAGTGGAAAACAAACAAGGAAAGAAAAATAAACAAAATGAGTCCTACACTTGCCCAAACTTACTAATGAGAGGCAATTTCCAGGCTGCAGCATAGGGAGGGAGAATCCAAATAGAGTCCAGTGGTTTTTCTGAGTTGAAGATACAGAAGTGATCAGATTTTGGGGAGACGGAAATGACTAGAAATTGTGAGGCAGAGTATTTGAGATGAAGTTGCTATACGGTGAAAGAGCTCCATGTGTCTCTACAGCAGTTTCCTTAAACCTTTGTCTTACTTATCTTTACATGCATGGAATGAAATGCCACAAGGCTGGCAAACAAGCCAATGGAAAACAGAAGGTTAAGCAACTCAAGGAGCTCACACAGGAAATAGTCTATATTCCCACTAGCCAAAGTAGAAAGACTTTATGATACACAAAATATCAAGCAGAGACATCAAAATAGTTTCATCTTAGTTGTAGGGCTAAATTAGCCTGATAGCACAAGCCTGCTCTGGAGCCACTCTAATGAAGAATACAAATAAGCAAGCAAGCAATTGCAAGTGATTGCAAGTAATGTAACCGCATGACAAAACAAAGTCCAACACTTGCAAAGAACACAGCAAGATAAAACAACCAAAAATGTTCAAATTAACAATGTCAAGAATCTAGATGAAAATTACCAGGCATGCAATGGAATAGGAAAATACGACCTAGAATATTAAGACAATTAGCAGCGGCTGACTCAGAAATGCAAGGTATGATGGAATTTGCAGGCAAGAATGTCCAGTAGTTACTTCTATTGTGAAGAGGAAAAATGCCAACATAATGCGAAGAGAAAAGATAAACACAAAAACCGTGGAAATGGGAATTTTAGAGATAAAAAATACAATATTTGAAATGAAAGTTTGCACCCTGGAAGTATTAATGGCAGATTATACACATAATGCAAAAAATTTTTAAATAGTGAAGTTGAAGAAATACTAGAAACTATACAAAGTGAAGAACAGAGAGAAAAGGCCTGAAAAAATAGTATGTCAGTGATATACCGGACAACATCAACCAGTATAACATACCTGTAATTGGAGTCCCAGAATAGGTGGCAGTTGGGGAAATATCAAAAGTAATGGGAAAGGGTTTTATAAATTTGATGGAAAACTACAAATCTACAGATCCAAGAAACTCAATCAATCTCAAGCAGAATATACATGAATAAAATCACAGTGAGGAACATCATAATGAAATCTTAAAATAAGCCGGGGGGTGGGGGAGTAACCATATTAACACAAAGAAACAAAGATAAAGATGATAAGAAAAAGATAACAAATATATTGAATCTCAAAGTATTATGTTAAGTGAAAGAAGCCAGATATTAAATTTATAGTATGTGGTGCCATTTCTGTGAAATTCTAGAAAAAACAAAAGTGCAGTGGCAGAATTTCAATGATTCTCAGGGGCCAAGAAGAAGCCTAAGATACTGACTCCACAAGGACAAAAGGAACTTTTTATGAGAAGAAAATAGTCTATATTTTGACTGCTGTAGTGGTGACATGGCTGCACACATTTGTTCAACATGCATCTTGACCTGCCCTTAAAATTGGTAATTTTTTTTTTATTAGTTTATTAGTTTCAGGTGCACAAGACAAAGTAAAACTTAGATGTTTATCATTTATATCCCTCACCCTGTGTGAACCCCCCTCCCCCCATCCACTATCCCTCTGTATGTTGCCCAAATTATAAAATTGGTAAATTTTATTGACGCTTAACTATACCTCAATGAAGCCATAAGAAATAATCATGAAATGAGCAAAACTACCAGATTTTAAAGCTTTTCAAGAATTACAATTACAGTAAATAGTGTTTTCAAAAGGGAAAACATTTAAATTGATCCCCATGAAAGCAAGAGAATAAATGAATAGAAGAATAAACACTCAAACTGTGCACAAGATTTGATTTTGACAATTATGTAGTTGGACTTTCAAAGATGTCTATTTGTTGATGGAATCATTGATAAAACTATTCTTAACTAGATAAATTTATATTCTGTTCTGGAATGGAATGAAATTGAGAAGTCATATAACTTTGCAGCATCTAAATTCATTAAATAAAATTTTAAAGATTCATAAATGGAGAAAACTTTTTTGATAAATTTGGCTTATATAAACTGTTTGCTAAAGAAAGGTACTCAAGGAGGAAAAAGACAGTAGTTATGAAAATATTTTGTATGAAATAGTTACTCATTTCAATATTTTAACAGCTAAGTGAAAATATTTCACACTTAGCAGAAATTGTTCTGAGCTTACCAGATAGTACTGTATTTTAGAGACAGTATTTGCCAACCAAAAATAATATAGTCTCTTCAGAAAAGTAAATTAAAGATGCCACAATTTCAAATTTATTTACCATTAAATTCCACTGTGAAGAACACTTCAGGCAATTTTATGAAAAAGTCTAAAATATTTAGACTACTTTGAAGTAAAAAAATACATTCTTCATAAAAAATACCAATAATATTCTATCAGTGAGATGGTCACAAAACTGATTAACATATGTGAATATTGACCAACAATCATAATGCTGCTTGTGTCCTTTTTCTAATGTTAAGGTAATCAATATAAAGAAGTTGGTTATTGTGCTTTTACATGAATAATGCTATTTTTATTTTTTAGAATGAATTTTAGTTGTAAAAATAATTTTTGAATAGCACTACTTTTTAGATCCATTGATAAAAATAACTCGTTGACCAATAAATGAAGATTTCCATAGCATCCAATTTTTATTTTTAGCCCCATTTTAACATCAAAATTGTCCCAACTTGGATGAAAAATGACCTGGTCACTCTATTTATACACCTATTTTCAATACATCTTTATTTTTGCATATATGTAATGCTTTGGATACTAAGTTCTCCATATATCTATAAAAATGTATCTTTAAAAAGTATTAAGAAACTCTAAGCGCTGGAAAATTCATGAACTCAGGCCCTTTGTAAGTCCCAGATATTAATAATCTCTAAGTTTGAAGGGACTAGTAACAGGCTTAGGTCAGTACCAGCTTCTTTTCATATGAGAACATGTGTGCAATGACAACAGGTGATATCATTCAAATGAGAAGAACACATCTGAGAAATGACTCCACAGATCCCAAAATGATGATGAAAGGGGGAGATTTTCAAAGTGTCAGGAGGTTTTCAAAGTGTCAAAGGGCTTTGGTTGGGAAAACTTTGGTAGGAGGATTATTTCTAACATAAACCTTCATATGTCAACAACTCCTTTTTCCAAATTACTCATTACCAAAACAATCTGGTTTATACTGAAGTCTGATTACACAGTACCTGCAAGATGCCCTTTCCTGGCTCCTATCTGACCCAGTGACATTCCATCTATGGTACCCACCTCTAACTCTTGACTGTCTGCATTCCATTATCTAGTTTTCACCTTTATTTTAAAATTCCTTCTTTGCTTTATCTTTACCAGACAAAACAAAAATGCAGAATAATAAAGGCTAAATAGTCCAATAAAAAAGTGCTGAAAAATGAGAAAAATGAATAAGGATAGAGGATATGATCAAAAAGGGAGGTGTGTGTATCCAGTTTTAATAGAAAACTCTTTTGCTAGTTTTTTTCCTTAGGAGAGCAACCCAGTAGTGGCTGGTTACTAATATTTTACTTTATGAATAACAGCTCCTGAAAACTAGTAATAAACCTTGGTTCATTTCTCTTATGTGCTAATTGGGGGTATTATTCCCATACCAACAGATATGATTTTCTTGCACATGTTTATGAAAGGAAAAAACTCTACCCATCATGTGAAAATATAACCCATAAATTGTGGGATTTGAATTGGCTGCATATTTCACAGTCTGTACCCACTTTAATTATTCTCCTTTACAAATAGAGATAGTGGTCTATAAATGCATTATTCATGTAGAATATTTCCCTTGTTTTTATAGGCTTTGCCAGAGGCCATATTGAATTTAATGTTTTGGGTTATTTTTGAGTCAGGAACCTCATGCATCTGGATAAAAGCCAAACTTCTAACATTTTTTCTTAGCAGGATATTTTATACGCATTAAATTTTATTCAAAAAGGTCTCAGCTATTTAAAATCTTTCTTACTACTCACATACATAAAGACTAAACTTTGAAGGATCATTGTCAGTCATTCTGCTTAAAGAGTTATTAATGATTCATACATTCTGTACTGATTGTGTCTTAGGAGTCAAGATGTTTATTTTGTCTATGACCAAGAGCTCTCTTCTTGAAGAAAAAGTACAGTGCTTCAAAATTAAAGCCCCTGGTTATTCTAGATGTGCCATATTATCTAAAAGTAAGTGTTTGCTGACCTCTTCAAGGGTTCATAGGCTCACAGAAAAGTAACATTTTCTGTCATAATAAATTTACTGTAATATCCAAGAGTGATATGTAATGTGAGATTAAAAGAATCACAATCATTGAGAATTAGAGCAGGAAGAGACTTTTCGTTTATCATCAAGCCCACAACTATCATTTTATAAATGTGGATATTATGCCCCAGAGTGATCCAAATAATTTCTCTATGTCTAGTGTGGAATCTCCAATCTAGAAATCTTGACTTTCAGTTCAGTGCTCCATTTTTGAGGACTTCTATTCGTACTCTTCAGTGAGCACTTGTCTCCAATTTTATGACAGCTTTGTCAGTGACGTATACCTGGTAACCAGGTGCTTGCAATAGTATAAGGCTGTGAGAAATGAAGAGTAGAAAAATTTAGTCTCAATGTGGTTGTCTCACTTGGTGCAATAAACCCATGCCATTAAGCCAATAAAAGGCGGATGAATAGCGTAGTGCATCTAAGGAATAAGGGTAACTTGTTATTACCAAAGATGATTCCTTTGTGAAGAATATATATAAATCTGTTGCAATGTGCATATTTTTTTTTAATTGGGATTTTCATATATTGAGTCTATTTTTGTATTTTTATATGTATTAGGAGGAGGGTAGAGGAGGATTACAGAATACAGAAAAGGCTACATTTTGGAGTCAGGCATTCCTAGGTGAAGATTTCAGCTTTTCTCTCTGCCTACCAGCCATGTAACCTTCAAAACAATTGCCTAATATTGCCTACATAATCATGAGGATTAAATGAAATTATAAATTCTCAATGTGAACACACCTAACACAGTCCTTGGCACATATTCAGAGCTCAATAATGAGCTCCTATAGTGTTTATAACATATTTTATCCCATAAACCACGAGCTACCTATCGTTTATTTGTGAAAGGCCCCATATTAGTCACTCTAGAGAAAAAGGATAGCATGTCATCCAGCATCACCAGCTTGTGAGTATCATGAACTAAAATAATATTTAATAATATCCCGTGAAACTCATTACAACTGAATGCTCTTAAAGATGAAACACAGCATTTCCAACTTGGGTAAGATTATAATGACACTGTGATCTAGAAAACTTAGGGTCTTGTATGGAGCTGTCAATTCAGGGTCATCTTTCAAAGTTGAGAGAGAGGTAGGGGACACTAAAGAATAAGCCAAGATACGTTTCCATTGCCTACCTCCTAAACCTCTCCTTAGTCCATCTCCTCATTTCTATTCTGTCATTTCCTTTTAGTGTAGACATCATCATTTCTCCCTGGACTTTTGCGAAGATGTGCAATTGGTTTTTCTGCTACCACTCTCATCACCTTCCAATCCATGGTCCACGATCTCTCCAGAGGGATCCTTGAAAAACTTAAACCTGATTCTCTGTCTCTTCTGCATAAAATGGTCTTCATCCCCTGCAAGTTGAAGTCCAAGATCATTCAGGTTATTTAAGATTATGGGTTAATTAGCCCATGCGTATGACAGCAGTCTTTCATCACATCCATACTTTTCCTATGTACCAGCTATGCTTAGCAGTGGACTTTGTACCCCAGTAAACTATAGAAACTTGAGTTTCTGCACATTTATATACACTCTTTCCTTTTCCAGAGATACCTCCTTATTACCACCTCCCTCTATTTCAGCTTGACTAACTTCTGGTGGTCTTTCAAATACTCGATCAAGAGTTACTTTTTTCTGGCAAATCTTCTCTCACTTTCCCATCATCATAAGTAGATGTGCTACTTATTTCCTCTCAGGAACACAGGGACCTTTTCTACACAGAATTGTCATTGTTTGTTAACTGAAAGGGCTGTCTCAACCAGGCCATGAATTTCTTTGTCTTCACTATCTGGCACAGCCTTAGCTTTCGAAAAAATGTTAGTTTGTGGGTTCATTCACAGTTAAAATTGCTATTATTTGGTCCAAACTAAAGCTTTATGATTCTCAGGACATTGGTCAGAATAGGTGATCACAGAAAGTAAAATAGTAGGAGACAACTATGTCAGAAGGTTCTGTTGGCATGGGAGTGGGTGGGGAGACTGGGTCTCCTCCTCTGAGACATTCATTCCTTTGTGAAGCAGTAAGATAAGGAAAGGCCAGTCATGAAATGTTAGTTAGAGCTGGAAGGGATTTGAGATCAGCCCTCTGTTTTGAGAAGCAGTAATAAGTGCTGGAGGAGAGTCTTGCGACCATGAGGCGGTCGGTCAGTGGCAAGGCTGGGTTTGCAACCCAGTTATCCTCCTTCCCCATTCAGTACTCATCCATTTGCCTTTACAATCTACTGCTTTTTGTTGTTGTTTGGTTTTTGTTTGTTTGTTGTTTTTGGAAGTAAGCAAACAATGCATGCCATTTCCCACCTAATTGGTCAGGCTGCAGAGATAGTTCTAACCTGGTGGTCCTGTCAGCACAGAGGGAGGTTCTCCTGCTTTGTTTGGGGCTACAGAACACTGCACACAAAAAATAGCTGGGGGGCTGCAAGAAGGTCTTTAGCTCTGCTCTTTCGTATTTATCCCACTGGCAAGTTCTCATGACATGACCTCCTATTTTCCTCTCATTCTCTTTCCCTGTCTCAAATAAAGAAACATCCCTATGACATATGGAAGAGTTCCAACATCAGCCAGTGCATATATTAAAGTTTTAAATCAATTATTGTTCTAGTACACACCCTGGGGTTAAGAAAGAAAGAACATCCAGGACTAACAAACCTGATTGTTCTGGCAAAGTTGCCACTCAGGTCATGCTGGCATTTCTGGGCTTTTTCTTTTTCTTTAATATTCCAACCTCATTCAAAAAAAAAAAAAAATTAATGGCTCAAGTAGCAATTTTTAACATTACTATTTCATTCAATTTCTCCATGAGACATCTACCTCCCAGTCTCTTGAGGATTGCCCAGGGGGGGTATGATGCCCAGAGTTTGCTTAACTTAGTTGCACAGACAGCTGTCAATCTGATAGTGAGTTCATTAGACCATAGATTACTCTTCACTTCATTACCTTCTGAGAAGGGAGAGACTGCGAGTTGGGAATATGAGTAGTTCCCAACTTGGCATTCTTAGATTGAAAAAACTATTCATAACAGTTAAAAAAACAAATTATAACTATGTATAACATGGAGAATTTCAACTTAACAACTCCTCTGAGTTGGACCCATATGAATATTCCGATTAATACTGCTCTGACTAAAATCCCTATAAAGTATGATGCATTTTTTTTCTAGGCAAGTATTGGAAGTCAGTAAGGAGAGTGGCCGTGCCAAGGGGCTGTGCTCTGGCTGGGGCTCAGTTGCAAGAGGAGACAGAGACTGTTTCTGCCCTGGCGTCGCTGACGGTGGATGTGGAACAGCCCTTCACTCGAGAAGACAGCAGGTAGGAACCCAACATGGGGGAATCATTAAGGTCAGTGACATCTAGACTCATCGTCAATGCTCATGAACCTCTCTCCAGCCTTCCCTTCATCTGTCTTGTCCACCTGTGCCACCTGTCTTCTCCAGAGCCACAGATGTCACAGCACATGCTGTCAACTATCAAGAATTCATTCATTGGTTTCAGTCTTCATGGGAAACACAGAGCTGGAGCATGTGGTTGCAGTTCACACAGAAATGGAGGGGATGAGATAGATGATGAGAAAAATCACTCCTTGTTGGCTAATTCAGTGCAAATTATTATGGAAACAGCTGCTGTGGGCTTCTTCTTCTATTTTTATTTATATTTTTCCACCTGTTCTTTTTCTTTCTCTCATCACTTTGAAATTACTGGTATAACAAAGGGAAAAAAAGGAGAGCAGAAGCTGGATGTACTGCTAAGTCAGTTGAATAGCCTAAATACATACAAGCTCCTTCGATGACTGTCCTAGAGGTACAATGACTAGATAAAGATGGAAGTTGCCCCCAAAGAAGACAGGAATGTATATTATGGAATGTGTAGACTTGAGTCTGATTTTTATTTTTACATTTTGATCTGAAGGGGTTGATTTCAATTAGTCTTCATATGAATATAGCTTTCAGGAAAAAAAAAATACTAAGATTAACCTAAGATTGGGTTTCCTTATTCTTTTAAAAAATATCTGTCGGTTTATGCATTTCGGTGTTCATCGTCCTATCCTGCAGACAATGCTACATGCAGAATGTCTTTTAAGTCTACTGTGACCAAAGCCACCAGAATGTACATACTCGTACATTAACATCGGTGCTTTCTTCAGCTGACTTCAAAGTCACATTTCCTCAATTTAAACACAAATCAGGTGAGGCTTTGCTAAAACTCTGCCAGCTTGCATTTTAAAATTGCTTCTGAGAATGAAATCGGATTCCCTCTGTCAATAATATCACCATTAATTACACAGACCCTGCTACTAGTGCATAGATTGGCAATTTTCCCAAGAATGCATAAATTTGAAGAGTTTTTGCTTTCTCGCTTTTACTGAGTATTCAAAATTTAATGGATTTAACATCTTGTTTTGGTCAAGAGCAGGAGATAAGTTGAATAGGAAATTTCACTTATATGAAATTATTTTTTCTTACCATAACCACTTAAATAACAAATTACCAGTAGGAAAAAAAAAGTTGTACGATATTGTATTAGAAGGCATCTTCATATGGGGGTCTGGAACATAAGGGAAAACTTATTTTATGTCTCTGATAGCATGAGCTAACCCCCTGTTGTTCCCAGCTAAGAACTGAACCAAGTTCATCATCCAAAGACGTTGCAATTATTGCAAAGGCCAAATACAGTTAGTTGTCCGTCATTTGAGGGCTATAAAACTGAGGAAACTAGCATCTGTTAGTGTTGGATATAAAAGGAGAATAGCTATTCTTGAGAATTCGTTTAATATAGAGAAAGGAAGCAGTAAGCGAAATTCCAACCTGAGTGAAATGAATTATAAGTAATTTTGCCCATTAAATCGCAGAGCTTAGAATAAATTAAGAAGAATAAATCCTGTGATGAGCCCCAAATAATATAAAAATCTCAGCCCTTTGGCAAGAGCGAGTGTGCTTGTTTGTCCTCAGGTAGATAGTGTGCTTCCCTCCTGCTGCTCTGCAGGGATCTAATCTTGGCTTCAGTTCAAGTGATTTTTAAGCTTCATCTGATGGCAGAGAGAGTAGGGGAATGGGAATGTTTTGACATAGAGGGAAACAGTTGAAGCTTGTGGCTTCAATTCATGTTTGTTTATCAGTTTTAAACAGATTGTATCTATTTTGATTGATTTTTCTTGTGGGAAGAAAAATGGTTTTGCTTGAAATATTTTCTATGGCTTTGAACTCACTTTTTCAGCAGAGGAAAAGAAAAACTATTCTAGAACTGGCTTTTGCATTTCTATTGAACCATGCATGAATTTCATCTGAGAGAATTAGACAGAGAGAAACCTTGAAAGCCACAGAGCATTTATTCTTTTCAGGGGAATACTATCAGAATTGTCCCCCTACTCAATACAGGCAAGAGGACTTTCAGAATGAGATGAAAAGGTGGAAATGTTCTTGGGCCTTTGTTATGAATGCAGTATTATAAGTGCACAGGAAATTGAAAAATTAGAAAAATCAGAGAGCTAAATGGATGGAAAAGGGTGAAGGCAAGATTCTTTTTATAGGAAATTCTTGCCAGTTATTTTGGAGGATATATTGGTGTTTGGAGTGAGATGACTCATTTTGTACTAAGATTTTGGGTAAAGCAGCTCTTTTCCTGGCCAACTCATATCTGACTCATTTACCACTAGTGAATAAGGGATAAAATGCTCCTGGCTAAGAACCATTGTAAGTATTTTATGTTCATTTTTGGGGGGATGTGGGGGGAGAGGGAGAGATGACAACACAGTGCAGTCATTTCATTTTTATAATTCATTGATAGACCATGAAAAATAAATTATTAGAATAAAGCTGATATGTGGGGATTCATTTTGGGGATGATTAACTGAAATACAGTTTTTCAAATCATAATTTTCAGGTGGCAAAGGACTTGAACAAGGAAAAAAAATGATTGGTGGGTCAGCAAAAAAGTTTAAAAAACTAAGTGGGGCTAAGTTAAGCAGATAGGCCTGGTGACATATAACATATTGTTTTTAAGAGAGAATTGTGATCTTAGGCTTTGTCTATTTTGCCAGGTGACTGTACTTTAAAAGATTATAATTTGCATTGGTCAGATATGTGTTTCAAATGCTTCTACTTTGAAAAGGTCAATGCAGTATTCAGGTTTATTCTTGGAAACTAGTTCAGGATCTGCTGAAAATCAAGAAAAAGGTCTCTCTGTCAAGACTGCAGGATGATAGAGTTAAATTATTGAGAACACATTTACACTCTAGAATTCCTGTTTCTCTTTTTTTTAATCAAAACAAAAACTGAAAGTTAGGTTTCAAATGTGAATTTGATCTATTGATTATAGTGTGAATCATGTTATTTTTTTTAATACAATCTGATATGGTTGTTTATTTAATCATTTCATCTTCAACTTTAGGCAACTTTTCTCATGAATGAAATGATTTCAAGTCATTATATAATATAGAAGCATTAGAAGATATATGATTCTGACTATTTTGGGTTTTGGATAGCTATCGTATTCATGAATATGAAAAAAATGTGTAACAAGAAGATGGAAAATCCCAAGTATCATCTACTTTGGCTTTGAATGACCTATCTGTAGTACCAACAATATTGACAACCCCATTTCCTGTATGTGAAGACTTGTATAGAAATACAGACTATTAAATATCTAGTCATGTCTAATGTACTTAGAAAATCAACTGTTTGCCATGCTTTAAGATTGTGTCTCCAAGACTTCTAGAATCTAAAATATTGCACAAATTATGCAGACTTCTGATTTTTCTCTGTGATACAATTATTTTGAGCACTTGTTTGTCTAACCAGGCAAACATTCCAATTTTATTCTTAATTTCCATCCAGTGTCAACAAAACCTTAGTTGTAAAGTAGGCTGAAATTTGGAAACTCCTGGTGAAGAGAACAGTCTGTCCCTTGTCTTCTTTTTCCTCCTTTTCCAGGGACCATCTTTTTATCTCTTTTATCTCTTTTCAGTGCCAAACATGTGACCTTGGGACATATGTGAAGTCTGACTTAGTATATAGGGATAGTGCTCTCCAGTGCCCAAGTATGTATTTCAGAGGTCCGTTCAGAATTCTTTATAAAGAAGTGTTTAATTTGGAAAGAGAAATGTGTTCTTAAATAGAACCATAAGTATAACGAGATGCATGATACCTGGAGTGTCCTACCAGCTCATCTTAGTCTCCAATCCTTCTCTCCTATGTTCTTACCACTACAGAGGAAGAGGAGAGTGTGTCTCCAGAATCAGCTGGCCAAGTCCAAGTCCCATCTCCCTCTTAATAATTGTGTGATCAGGGACAAGTTACCTATCTCTCTGCACTTTATTTTCCTTGTCTTTAAAATGAAGAGAAATTTTCATCGAGTTTCGAGGATGAAATCACATAAATATATCTTAAGAACTTAACAACTGACACATAGTAAGCACTCAGTAAAGATTGGTTTTTAATATTATTTTCTATAATTTTCTTCTTCCTCAATTTTCTCTGTTTTCCCCTCCATTGGTACATTGATCATCACCCAGTGATCTGTAATATTAGGATACAGAAGCTGTACCTGGGCATCTATATATTTAACTTGTCATATGTTAAATAAATAGTATAGTCATTAAAAACAAGAGTTTGACAAATAATCATTAAGCAATAAATTAACTAATCTGTGGTTGGCTGACTTAAGAACTTTCAGAATGCCCAATACATTGTAGGTAATAAGTAAATACTTATCAAATGAATGAATGAATCTAAAGACAGGAGACAAAACATTGTTAAAAGGGCAACATAACATTTTGTAATGATACCTGAGCTCCTCTTGTCTCTATTTATTATGATTTCTGAGGGAATTAGTGTTTTTATATTTTATAAGAGTTTTCAAAATGTGAATTTTACATTTATTTTCTTTCATAGTACTAATTGACAATGTCCATTTTCAGAGATGTTGACTAACCAGAATCCATAGAACCCATATCACAAAGATGGACTGACTGAGGAAACAAAATAAAGGAGGGAGGGAGAGATGGCGTCTGTTTAAATAGGGAAAGGAATTGTTTTTATGGGGGGAGAAAAATACGGGAGCGATGCTGACAGATCACAGGATTATCCTCCAACCTGCAGGACGAGGAGGGAGAACATCCGGTTCATGCATTTTTTTTAAAACACATTCTGATTATTTTCTATGTGTCAGACAAATATGGGAGCCAGGGTCACAAAGCCGCCCTGCAGTCCTCAAAACATTCCCATACTTGAGGATTGTATTGGTTTTCAATTGCTATCTTTAAAAAATTACTACAAACTTAGTGGCTTTAAATGACAAAAAGGTCAGAAAGCTGACACAGATCTCTTGGGCTAAAATCAAGAGGTTGGCAGGGCCTGGTTCCCTTCTTAAAGCTCTAGGAGAGAATCTGTTTCCTTGACTTTTCTAGATTCTAGAGGCTGCCTACATTTCTTGGCTCATGACTCCCTTCCTGTATCTTCAAAGCCAACAACTTTCCAACTCTCTAACTTTTCTTCAGTCATCCTATCTCTCCCTGATTTAAGAAAAAAGCTGGGAAAGATGGCTTAAATGCCCAGAAAGATCCTCTATGTTTAAAGATACATATGATTAGATTAGACCCACCAGGATAATTTCTCCATCTCAAAGTCCTTAATATTAATCACATCTACAAAGTCAGTTTTGCCATGCAAGGCAACATATTCACATCTTCCAGCAATTAGGATGTACTCGTAGATATCTGTGGGGCCATATTCTTCCTACCACAAGATTAGACATGAACAACCAAGTACAATAAGTGACAAGTCATTTGCTAGATTGAGCTGCAGAATAAAAGAAAACCCACCATAGGCCATGAACTGGGGAACAAATTACAAAGCTGGGACAACTGAGCCAGGAAGAATACATAGGATTTTTACCTAGTAGATAAGAAGAAAGGCATTCAAGATAGAGACAATAACTTGAGCAAACCATCTCTTTTTTTTAACTTCTACTGCCAACACTCAGTCCACAGTACTTTCATCTTTCATCCCAACTCTTACAGTACATTCCTCATTAGTTACCAAAACTACTCTTGACTCCTTTCTGATCTGTTTTCTACACACCAATCAGGAAGCTCTTCGAAACAAAATGAAAAACAACTGGAGAGCAAATCCTGCAATGACTCTGCTTGAAACCCTTCAGTGCCTTTCCATTTCCATTAGCATGAAGACCATCATCCTTAAGAGGACCTGTAAGGTCTACATGATCAGACACTCACCTTCATTTTGTGCCTTATCTCTGACAGCTTTCCTCTTTGTTTTGTGATCTGTGTTCCAACAAAACCTTGTTTCTTTAAAAACAAACAAACAAACAAACAAAAAAACTGATGTATACCTTATATATAATAATACGCACAAATCAAAGTATTTTACCTATTCCTTACTTATATATGCATACAACCCATAATAGGATCCAAAACAGTGTCATCACCCAGGAAGATTACTTGTCCCTCTTCTTTGTCAATGTCACTCCCTCCAGAAGTAAACATTTTCTTTAGTTTTAACTATGTGGATTAGTTTTGCCAGTTCTTGAATTTAATCTAAAGGGAATCATGTAGTATGTACTGGCTTTTATTCCACTAAGCATAATGTTCTTGAGATCCATCCAATCAGGAAATATTTCTTTATTTTTATTACTGCACATTATTCCAGTATACTAACACACCCTGATTTCTTTATCCATGCCACTGTGGATGGACATTTGACTAGTTTCCCATTTGGGGCTATTAATTTTTTTTTCTGATTCTTTCAGTTGAGACATAATTGACATGTAACATTATATTACTTTCAGCTTCTCACCATAATGCTATTTGTACTCAAATAATAGCATCCTTTTCCCCCTTTTACCAGATCCTGGCAACCACCATTCTACTTTCTATTTCTAAGAGTTTGACTCCTTTTGATACCTCATGCAAGTGGAATCATGCAGTATGTGCCTTTCTGTGACTTGGTTTATTTAGCATAATGTCCTCAGGTTTCCATGGTGCAGCATATGACAAGACTTCCATCTTTTTTTAATGGCTGAATTCTTTAATAAATATGAGTGTGTATTACCTCTTCAAGATTCTGTTTTCAATTCTTTTGGATACATACCCAGAAGTAGAATTGCTGGATCATGTGGTTGTTATATTTTTAATTTTCTGAAGAACCTAAGTCTCTATAAAAATTTTGTTCAAGTTTTTATTTTGTGAACACAAGCACTCAGTTTTCTCTGATACATACCTAGGAGTGGAATTGCCGAGTTGTAAGGGAGCCATATATTTTACTTTGTAAGAAACTTCCAAACTGTGTTCCAAAATGGCTGTGCCATTTTTCATTCCCACCATCAAGGAGTGACAATTATAACTGCTTCATAGCCTTACCAACACTTTGTATAATCAGTCTTTATAATTTAGACTTTCTGTTGGATATGTAATGGTATCTCATTGTGGTCTCAAATATTCTCCAAAGAACGCTATTCATGTCCACATCAGGCCTTCTTGGCACATACCCTTCCCTCTGTTTGGAATACTTGTCTTTCTTATCCTCCCACTGACCCCTATGCTGGCTTCCTCATTCTCTTCCCCTTATCCTTTAGATCTCAGATCAAATATGTCTTCCTCTTCTTGGAGTATGTTCACCGACCAATAATACCAAAATCAGAGCAGGTCCCCATTATATTTTTTACATTTCCCATGTAGTTCTAGTGCCCACAACAGAGCCAGAGTGCCTAACACATGCTCAGGAATTATTTCTTCAATCAAAATCAGTAAACTGGAAGCACCAGCATTGGTAAGATGTGGGACTCTGCATGCCTCACAGCTGTGGGAAGGTAAAGTATGGAAGCCATGCTGGAAAGCAGTTTATACCTCTTAGTATACACAAAACATATGACATAGTAATACTGCTCCTGAGAATGTATGCTGAAGACATTCTCATCTAGGGTCATTAGAGTACATGTACGAGGAAGGAAGTTCACTGCAGCTTTATTCATGGTGGATAGACAGGAGGAGTCAAACCAAGGTCAATTATTGGGAGAATGAATAGTTAAAATGTGGTGAATGTACACAATGGAGATGCTATTTAGTACTTAGACGCTACAGACTAGATGAACGTAACTACGTGGGTAGATCTCCTAAGTACAGTACTGAGTGAGAAAATTAAGCAAGACCAATGATACCTGTCTATATAAAAATCAAGTTTATGTAAAATAAAAATATATGCCCACAAAAATATATAGCTTTAAAGAATGCCCTATGAACAAAATCATGTACAAAGCAAGCATTGGATTGCTTGCCTTGGAGAAAAAAGAGGAAGTAAGATAGAGGGATTAAATTAAATTACTAAAATAAGAGAAAATGTGTTTTATAAATAACATTATTAACATTCATTAACAAATACTGTTTTAAAAATCATAGGATATCAAATACCTGTTTAAGGGGAAAATACAAGAATTGTATGCTATCTTAAGTTAAATTCTTTCTTTTCTGCTTTTGTTTTGTTTTGTTTGTTTCAGGTGTACAAAGCAACATAATAGACATTTACATCCCTCACAAAGTGATAACCTCCTCAGGTCTACTACCCCTCTGACGTCGTATACAGCTGTTACGATACCATTAACTATCTTCCCTATGCTGTACTCCACATCCCGTGAATATATATATACAGAGGGTGCTAAAAAAATGTGTACACATTTTAAGAAAGGAAAACTGTATTAATATTGTAATACTCAATATATGAGTATACTGATAACAAAAGATGAATACAAATCACATTTGACTTCTGCAATTACAAGAGGTGCTCAAAGTGGTTACCATCAGCATAATTTTAATACAGTATTTCCTTTCTTAAAATGTATATACATTTTTGGCACCCTCTGTGTGTATGTGTGTGTGTTTGTGTGTACGTATGAACATATATGTATATATCTAAGTATATATATTTAACTATGTATATATTTAATTATATATAATTTTATATGTAATTAATATGTATTTAATTATAGCTGACGTTCAATGTTATTCTACTTCAGCTTCAGGTGTATAGTCCATTGGTCAGGCTTTACACAGTCTATGAAGTGCTCATCTGGCACCCTACATAATCTTTACATTATTGATTGTATTGCCATACTGTTATCCCCGTGACTACTAACTTGCACTTTCTAATTCCTTGACCTTCTCCCCTATCCCTACCCCATCCCATCTAGCAACCATCAGTTTTTTTCCCCTATATGTATAAGTTTGTTTCTGTTTTGTTTGCTTGTTTATTCTGTTCTTTAGTTTCCACATATAAGTGAGATCATATGGTATTTGTCTTTCTCAGTCTGACTTGTTTCACTTGGCATAATATTCTCTAGGTCCATCCATGTTGTTGCAAATGGTAAGATTTCATTCTTTTTTATAGCCGAGTAATGCTCCATTGTATGAATGTACCACAGTTTCTTTATCCAGTCATCTATTGATGGGCATTTCGATTGTTTCCATATCTTAGCTATTGTGAATAGTGCTGCAATTTTTTTGAATTAGTGTTTTGGATTTCTTTGGATAGATACCCAGGAGTGGAATTCCTGGGTCAGAAGGTAGTTCCATTTCAATTTTTTGAGTAAGTCCATACTGTTTTCTATAGTGGCTGCACCAATCTGCAATCCTACCAACGGTGCACAAGGGTTCCCTTTTCTCCACATCCTTGCAAACACTTGTTGTCTGTTGATTTATTGATGATAGACATTCTGACTATCAGAATGGTATCTCATTGTGATTTTTATTTGCATTTCTCTAATGATTTCTTTGTGTGTAAATTATTATAACCTATGATTACTGGACTGCACTAATCGTTCCCTTAATATATGAAATGTTTGTCCCTGAAGATAACTATCAATGTTCACTGTGAATTTGGCTTGCTATAGTAGAAGTTTATATCTTTCAATTAGCTAAACTATGGTACTAAAATTTATCTTTGGAGGTTTTATTTTTACCTTACTGTGTCTCTCTACCTCACCTAATTGCAAATGGAATTAAATTCAGTGAGATAAAGATTCGTCTCTTCCCTTCCCCCATCCCTTTCCACAACTGTGTTTTTGTTAATCAAGGTAAATGTGGTATGTCCATAGATGATTGGAATGGAGTACCCCCGCATTTCCAAAGCATTGCTTCTCACCCTTTCACCAAAAACAATGATTAAACGGTCATCCTAAGCCAGTTCACTTTCTAAGTGTTTCATGAAGATGATTTTTTTAAATGTCATCTTTTAAAAAAATTTTACACATATAGAATAATTACTTAGGGTCAAGGATTAAGTAAAATTAGCACCACCTCCCCTGACAGCTATGGATATGAGAAGGGAGATATTGTAAATAATTACAATGGCAGAAATAAATAATATAATTTTTCTGTAATTGTTTAATGCTTTACAATATATAAAGCATGTTCTCTTAAATTAACTCATTCGATTCTCACAACCCTGAGGGCAGGTCAGGGATTATCATTTTAATTTTAAAGAGAAAAATTTTAATAATAACCTAGAGATGGTGATTTGCTCAAAGTTAAATTTTTGTAAGTGGCAGAGCTGAGACTTAAACATAGGACATCTGTCTTGAAATTCAGGATATTTTCCAACATGTTGTACTACTAATACTACTTAAATGTTTCAAGACACAGAAAGAATTGGCTGGTT
Organism: Rhinolophus sinicus; assembly: GCF_036562045.2. Lineage (NCBI taxonomy): Eukaryota > Metazoa > Chordata > Mammalia > Chiroptera > Rhinolophidae > Rhinolophus > Rhinolophus sinicus. Next base: position 96,968,221 of record NC_133758.1, read on the forward strand.
ATGTGTATACGTATTTGATTTAGCAAAATGTGGGGAGCAGTAAATGGACTATTTAAGAAAGTGGTTAATATACAATGATTTTGAAGGGAAGAAAGGAAAGAGAAGCATCTGATGGAAAGCTTTATATTTTACCTGTAAGTTCCCATGTTTCAACAGAAGAGGCTCCATTTTTGCAAGTGATGGAGTTGTACTGCAGACACCCTGCTCATGTCGTCCTGCCCCAGACCCAGAGCAACAGGGATTGTGAAGAATCAGGGAAACCTAACACCACGAAAGAACACAATAAACTTCCAGTAACTGACTCCAGAGAAATAGAGATGCATGAATTGCCTGTAAAAGATTAGGAAATAATCATTTTAAAGATGCTCAAAGAGTTATAAGAGAACACAGATAAACATTTGAACAAAAATTAGGAAAACAATACAAGAACATAATGAGAAGTTCAACAAAGAGATAGAAAACATTGAAAAGAACCAAACAAATTTTGGAGCTGAAGAATACAATAACTGCACTAAATAATTCTTTGTAGAGCTCAACATCAGATTGAACCTAACAGAAGAAAGAATCAGTGAACTCAAAGACAAATCATTTGAAATTATCCAGTCAAATGATTAAAAGGAAAAAGAATGAAAAGGAATGAAGAAAGCCTATTAGACTTTAAGGACACCATTAAGATAACTTATGAATTATTGGTCCCATGAGGAGAAAAGTAGAAGAAAGGGGTAGAAAGTTTATTTAAAGTAGTAATGGCTGAGAACGTCCCAAACCTGAGGAGAGATTTAGACATCCAAGTTCATGAAGCTAATAGGTCAGCCGAAAATTTCAATTCAAAATGATCCTTCTCCAAGATACCTTACAATAAAACTGTCTACAATCCAAGACAAAGACAGGATTTTAAAAGTAGCACGAGAAAAATTATCTCACACAAGGGAGCCTACATAAGGTAATTAGTGGATTTCTCAGCAGAAATCTTGCAGGCCAAGAGAGAGTGGGACGATATAGCAAAAGTGCTGAAGGAAAAACTGCCAACCCCAATACTTTATCTAGCAAAGTTGTCCTACAGAAGTGAAAGTGAGATAAAAACTTTCCAAGGGGCCAGCCAGGTGGCTCAGGCTGTTGGAGCTCTGTGCTCCTAACTCCGAAGACTGCCAGTTCGATTTCCACATGGGCCAGTGGGCTCTCAACCACAAGGTTACCAGTTCAGTTTCCTCAAGTCCTGCAAGGGATGGTGGGCTCCGCCCCCTTCAACTAAGATTGAACACAGCAACTTGAGCTGAGCTGCCACTGAGCCCCCAAATGGCTCAGTTGGTTGGAGCGCGTCCTCTCAACCTCAAGGTTGTCGGTTTGACTTCCGCAAGGGATGGTGGCCTGCTCCCCCTGCAACTAGCAACAGCAACTGGACCTGGAGCTAAGCTGTGCCCTCCACAACTAAGACTGAATGGAAAACTACTTGAAGCTGAACGGCACCCTCCACCACTAAGATTGAAAGGACAACAACTTGACTTGGAAAAAAGGCCTGGAAGTACACACTGTTCCCCAATGTAGTTCTGTTCCCCTTCCCCAATAAAATCTTAAAAAAAAAAAAAAAAAAGTAATTGCGTTTAAAAAAAAAAAAAAAAATCCCAAACAAACAAAAGCTGATGTAGTTCAGCACCATAAGATCTGCCTTACAAGAAATGCTGAAAGTTCTTTAAGCTGAAAAGAAAGGATAATAATTTCATGAAAATATATGGAAATGTATAACACACTGGTAAAGGTAAGTATAGTCAGATTCAGAATACTCTACTATTGTAATATGGTGATGTGTTACTTAACTCTAGTATAAAGATTAAAGGACAAAAGTATAGAAATAGCCACAATAAGTTGTTAATGGATGAACAATGTAAAAAGAGGTAAACTGTGACAATACAAACATAAAAGGTAGGGTGGAGTAAAAGGGTAGAGTTTTGTGTGCAATTAAAATTACATTGTTGTCTGGTTAAAATTGTCTTTTACATCTGTAAGCTGCTTGAAGAAAACCTCAGGGTAACCACAAAACAAAAACCTATAGTAGATACACACAATACAAAGAGAAGGTAATCAAAATATACCACTATGGAAAATTATCAGTTTTCAAAACAGAAAACAATTGTTTCAAAAACAAAATTGTTTCAAAACAGAAAACAATTAACGAGATGGCAATAATAAGTCCTTAACTATCATCAATAATTATTTTAAATGTAAATGGATTATACATGCCAATCAAAAGGCATGAAGTGGCTGAATGGATTAAAATAAAAAATAAAAAAGACCCAACTATATACTGCCTACAAAAAATTCACTTTAGTTTCTAGGACACATATAGCCTCAAAGTGAAGGGATAAAGATATTCCAAGCAAATAAAAACCAAAATAGAGTAGCTACACTGATATCAGAAAAAAATAGTCTATAAGTCTAAAACTAACAAGACACAAATAAGGTCATTATATAGTGATAAAGAAGTCAATTTGGCAAGAGGATACAACAATTTTAAATATATATGCACCCAACACCAGAACAAATACGAGCAGATCTAAAGGGAGTAATAGATAGCAATACAGTAATAGTAGGGGACTTCAGTACCCCACTTTCTACAATTGATAGATTATCCAGACAGAAAATCAATATGGAAACATTGGACATAGTCTATACTTTAGACCAAATATACCTCACAGACATACCCAGAACATTCCATCCAACAACAGGAAAGTGTACATTCTTTTCCAGTGCACATGAAACATTTTCCAGAATAGTTCATGTGTTAGATCACAAAACAATCCTTAGCAAATTTTAAAAGACTGAAGTAGTAGCAAGTATCCTTTCTGAGCACAATGGTATGAAACTAGAAATCCATAACAGTAGGAAAACTAGAAATTTCACAAATATGTGGAAATTAAACAACATACTCCTGAACAACTAATGGATCAAGGACTAAATCAAAATAAAATAAAAATTTTTCTTGAAACAAATGAAAATGAAAACACAACATAACAAAACTTAAGGGATGCAACAAAAGCAGTGCTAAGGGGCAAATTTACAGCAATTAATGCCTACATTAAAAAAGAAGAAGAAGAAGAGGAGGAGGAAATGGAGGAGGAAGAGAAGAAGAAGAAAGATCCCAAATAAACAACCTAACGTTACACCTTAAGGACTAGAAAAAGAACAAACTAAGCCTAAAATTAGCAGAACAAAGGTTAACAAAAATCAGAGCAGAAATAAATGAAATAGAGAATAGAAAAACAAAGGAAAAGATCAGTGAAACTAACAGTTGTTTTTTTAAGATTTAAAAAAATGCTAAATCTTTAAGTAGACTTACCAAGAAAAGAGAGAGAACTCAAATAAATAAAATTATAAATGAAAGAGGCGACATTACAACTGATATAGCACAAATACAAAGTGTCATAAGAGACTACTATGAACAATTATATACCAACAAATTGGACAATCTTCAAGAAATCATAAATTTGTAGAAGCATACAACCTATCAAGACTGAATTATGAAGAAACAGAAAATCTGAACAAGCCAATTACAAGTAAGGAAATTGAATCTGTAATCAAAAACCTTGCAAAAAAGAAAAGCCCAGTCCCAGGTAGTTTCACTGGTGAATTCTTCCAAAAATTTCAGGAAGAATTAACACTGATCCTTCTCAAACTTATCCAAAAAATAAAGAGGAGGAAACACTCCCAACTCAACTTATGCAGGCAACATTACCCTAATACCAAAGCCAGATAAGGATACTCCAAAAAATCTATAGGCCAATATCCCTGACAAACATAGATGCAAAAATCCTCAAAATAATACTAACAAATCAATTTCAACAGGACATTAAAAGGATTATACACCATGATTAAGTTGTATGTGAGGATGGCTCAAATATGCAACTCAACACAATATGATACACCACATTAATAGAATGAAAGATAAAAATCATATGATCCTCTCAGTAAGTGCAGAAAAAGCAATTGACAAAAATCAATATCTTTGATAATAAAAACTCAGCAAATTGAGTATAGAGGGAATGTACCTCAACATAATAAAGGCCATATATGACAGACCCACAACTAACATTATTTTCAACAGTAAAAGGTTGAAAACTTTTCCTTTAAGATGAGAAATAAGAGTGTTTCATTGCTGATAACATGATCTTAGATATAAAAAATGCCAAAGACTCCACCAAAATAAACAAATTCAATAAAGTTTCAGTATACAAAATAAAATGTATGCACTAAAAACAATAAAGACTCTGATGAAATAAATTAGACACAAATAAATGGAAAGGTATTCCATGTTCATGGATTAGAAGAGTTAATATTAAAACCTCCATATTACCCAAAGTCATCTATAGATTCAATGCAATTCTTTTCAAAATTCCAATTACATTTTTTGTAGAAATAGAAAAAACACCCTAAAATTCATATTCAACTACAGAAGATCCTAAACAACCAATACAATCTTGATAAAGAACATAGCTAGAGGCATCACACATCCTGAGTTCAAACTATATTACAAAGCTAAAGTAATCAAAGCAGTATGCTACTGGCATAAAGGCAGACATATATACCAATGGATTGGAATTGAGAACCCAGCAATAAACCCTCACATATGTGGTCAACTAATATTTGACAAGGGATCCCAGAATACTCAACAGGGAAACAATAACCTCTTCAATAAATGGTTTTGGAAAAACTGCATATTCACATGTAAAAGAATGAAATTGGACCCCTATCTTACACCAGTCACAAAACATTTAACCCAAAATGGATGAAGGACTTAAATGTAAGATCTGAAACGGTGAAACCCTTAGAAGAGAACATGGGAAAAAAGCTCATTGACATTGGTCTTTGCAATGATTTTTTGGATATGACAACAACAACAACAACAACAAAAAGCAATAAAAATAAACAAATGTGACTACATCAAACAAAACTTCAATCAACAAAATGAAAAGGCAACATATGAAATAGAAAATAATTGCAAACCAGATATCTGATAAGGGGCTAATATCCATAATATATATGGAACTCACACAATTCAATAGCAAATAATAATTATATAAGAATAATAATAATCCAATTTAAAAATGGACAAATGATTGAATATTTTTTCTGTAGAAGACAAACAAATAGCCAATAGCTACATTAAAAGGTGCTCAATATAACTAATCATCAAAAAATGCAAATCAAAATTACAACGAGATCTCTCTTTACGTCTGTTAAAATGGCTGTCATGAAAAAAAAGATAACAAGTATTAGTGAATAAATGGAGAAAAGGGAACTCCTGTGCACTGTCAATGGTAACATAAATATTAGTATGGCCCTGTGGAAAGCAGTATGGAGGGTCCTCAAGAAATTAAATGTAGAACTACCATGTGATTCAGTAATCCCACTTCTGGATATTGATCTAAAGGAAACAAAATCACTATCTTAAAGAGATATCTGCACGCTCATGTTCATTGCAGCATTATTCACAATAGTTAAGACAGGGAAACAACGAAGTGCCCATTGCCTGATGAATGGATAAAGAAAATGCAGGATATATGTGCAATGGGATATTGTAGAGCCATAAAAATAAGAAGTTTCAACATGGTTCTCATCATAACAACAAAATAATGGTAATTGGGTGAAGTGAAGGATGTGTTATTGTGGTACTTTGCAGTATATATGTGTATCAGTTTATCACATTGTACAGCTTAAACTTCCACAATGTTATATGTCAATCATGTCTCAATCAAGTTAGGGGCAAAAAGCAATAGGAAAAATCAGTCTCCATTAGAGTCCCTCAATTGAGAATGCTATACATTATATTCTCAGATGTAAATAAGTTTGTATGCTTATGTATAAATTAGTTTAGTTACTTAAATGTTTTTCTTAGTTTAAAATTTTTCTTGTAATGCTGATAATTTCAGTTTGGAAGGATTTTAATAGACTGTTAATCATTTAAATAGCTTTTATCTTATAAAACACTTTCTCACAACCTCCTTATGCAGTATAGTCTTGGACAGACCGTAACTTCCTAAGAAATGATTTTCTTTTAGTGTTTCACATGGACTCATTTGGAACTCTCTTTTTTGTAATGTTGAATAATGCATATCTAATATTTTTCCTTCTTTAGAGGATGCATTAAAATCTTTTTTATTACTATTCCATGGATAAAAATCTTTATTTCAATATTTTAAATTTATCTTTTAAGTGCTAAGTTAAAATAGCAGCTACTTTATAAATACATATAAATATTGGCTTTTTCCTTTTAAATCTGTAAAATAACATCGAAAAATAGTTCATTTGTCTTCATAAACAGTTGTGTTTGAAACAGCATTTTTTTAATATGAAATTAATTCATTATTGAATACTGGCAAGTATATAAACAATATGAAAAAGAAAATGAAAACCATCTACCTATTATTCCACCACCCAGAGAAAACCACCATCCATTTATGGTGTTTCTTAATGGTAGCCTAGTCGTAACTGTATCTGTATGCTATTCAACGCAATTTTTTTGCGTATGTTAGATGAAGGAGCCACAGACCCAAAGTATTAAATAATTGATGTCTCATAGTGTTTGTTGTTTACAAGTCAACTTTACCTCCTTTATTATTTTTAACCTGCACTAGTTCTATAAGGAACATCTTTTTTCTCATGGTCTTAAACCTGAAACCACAGCTTCACAGAAGTGTAGTTACAACATTAACACTTGCAACATTAGCAAATCAGAGAGCTCAGACTGAAATGCAGTTCTCCCAGCATCTAAAATTACAGTACTGTTCCCTTGACGATCCAGCTACCTTGTGTATGTGGATTCCTGCTTCAATTTGTCCTTTTAGCTAAATTAAAAAGTCATTCTAAAAGTTTGCCTTAAAATACCCTCAGAGTGTTACTAAATTAAGGTTAAATCGCAAGTATAAATTTTCAAGCAATTAGTTTTGGGTTTGCCTGAGCAGAACACCCCCACAGATGATGGCGAATAAAAACTATTTACACACTACCATAGTGCATTTCTTGTAAAAATGTTGGGTCTCTAGCAGCGATTTGCTAATCAAATTCAGAATTTGATTTGAAATGCCTCCGGCAGGCAGCCAATCCAGTTATGAAAGAACAGAAGCAAAAACCAGAGCCCTGGTGAGTTTCCTCCAGAAGCTAACTGGGTCCTTTGCTCTAGTTAACAAACTGATTCCATAGGAAATCACTGCAATTGCTCCTAAAATAAAATATTGTAGTTAATTTTTGCAATAAATTATTGGACTGTGCTAGACACAAAACATGTACATTTTGGAATCTAGAGTTATAAAAATTCTGACATGTTTTAATATAAACAGGAACATTTCCAATGATTGCTTGGATCTAAAATGTTTTTCCACTTGACATTTGTTTATACTTCCTAGGAAAGAAACTCTATTTATGGATAACTGAATAATACAAATAAACATCAGAGAGAGCTGAAAAATCAGCTTTGATTATGCATGAAAATCTACAATGTCATTGTGTACTCTTATTCCGTATTCTGATTGCCTGTTTATTTTTACAGAACTGCTGGTGAGCCTATGGAAGAGGAGCCAGCCTTGTGAAGTGCCAAGTCCCCCTCCCCCCATATTTCCTGTGTGTGACATCATTGTGTATACCCCCACCCCCACCCCAGCACCCTCAGACATGTCTTGTCTGCTGCCTGGGTGGCACAGATTCGATGGAATATAAACACTGGGCACAAAATTCTGAACAGCAGCTTCACTTGTTCTTTGGATGGACTTGAAAGGGCATTAAAGATTCCTTAAACCTAACCGCTGTGATTCTAAAGTTACAGTAAACCACGATTGGAAGAAACTACTTCCAGCGTGCTTTTAATATACTTCGTGACCCACTCCCAGGCCCAAAGTATGAACTAGAAACATCCAATACAGCATTAGATACTGTTAATTACAAATGCTCTGACAGCCAGTGATATTTTGGGCAAAACATAAGAAAGACTCATTCCTGACATTCTGATCAGTTTTTTATTGGGTAATTTTTTGTCAAACAGTCTTAAATTGTTTACAGAATTTGCTTTCAGCTATGAACGGATAGCAATTCCCGACAGCTCGCAGGGATTTGTTTTGTTCTGTTTTGTTTGTTTTTTTGGCCTTTGTTTTAACACATGGTTCAACTCTTGCTAGTTAAGAGTTCAAGATGGAGGAACTAGGTTGAGGCTTTTTCAGTGGAATAAACCACGGTATCTCAAAGTCCAAATGCCAAAGGAATCTCAAACACTGTATATACTGGTGCAATATTTTATGTCACTTTTTTTTTTAGAAAACGTACCCTATTTGCCTAACAACCCTCTGTGTTCTCACACACTGGAGATTTGCGGTTGTATTTGAGGATGAGGTCTCCCTCCTCCCTCACACATCCCTTGTTCTGGTGACAGTAGCTCTGACCATATGTTCCATGGAGGATTTCCAGTGTCTTTGAAAACTTTTCAAAGATGGTCTTAATTTGTTCCAAATCTATCAAGAACGTACTCTCTCACTTTTCTTTTTCTGCCCTCCATAATTTCCTTTCTTCTTACGTTTCATCCTTCCTTCCTATAGAAAAGCTAAAGATTACCTATTATCTCCCCAATTACTCAGGACCTTTGAGTATTTACTTTATTATTTTTTTTTTACTTTCCAGGTTAACACAGTTGCTTGGTCTAATGTGTTCTTTTAGCTATGGAACTACTGAGGTGAATGTGGCTTAAGCAATGTTACTGAATTTTCTAGATCTTTGAAATGTGTTAATGAAGGCATTGCGTATTTGATATCACCTTGAGTTGAGTTAACCTTGAAATGTTGTGCCTTCATGTAAAAAAAAACACCAAAAAAAACCCCCAAATTTAACCTTTACCCATGTTGCCTTAGTGTCAAAGGCTAAAAGTAATGGACACTTATTTATTTCTGAGATTAAAAGCAACTTAGTAAATATAAGTAGGTTATTCCCCTACCTTCCCAAATTCTATTTTAAGGTACAACTCGGACACATAAAGACATTGATGTAGAATACCTCACAGTATTTAATATCTGACAATGCTTTCAAAAGAGTTGATGTTTCTTTTTATATATTTTCCTAACTCAAAGGATATATTAAAGCCATAAGTGAAGATTGTCATGCTTTTATTCAGAAATCTGAAAGAAACCTTAATTAAAACAAGGTTTTAGGGAAGGCCATGATATGAAAGATATGGAACAATATGGTTTTAGTTAAAGAGGACTCTAACCTGTAAATCAAAGATGAAAGATTTCACTCAAGTAGAATTATATAACTCTCTTTTGTTATACAGTCAGACCATATTTTTCATGCATTTAGTTTTTTTAGGATTACCATTTTAATTTTAAAGACTTTTATTACATATACAAAAATGGCTCAATACTTGGTTTAACATGTTAGAAATTTGAGATGCCCTTTGAAATAGGAAATCTGAAATGGAATGTAACTCAGTATAAGGTAAAAAATTACTTTCATTGCATAAGGGTAAGGTCAATCTCAATTCACAATAGTAATGATTTTTTTTGTGAAAAAATCATATTTTCAGAAAACTTCATTTCAGTCATATTTGGTAGCTCTTGCTATTTTACTGTAATTCCTGAGATTTATTTATAGAAAACCAAATAATGAAGCCAAAGGCTTAAAAAATAAAATAAAAAAGACTCCCTTTTTTAAAAAGGAAAGTTATATCATTTTGTTTGGAAATATAATTGTGATTATTTAAAAGCAACTTGATAATTACAAATCTCTATTATTACGCTCAGTCCTCCCAGATATTTTTAGATGTTGAATAAGCAAATGAAACAGTATAATGCAAACATACTAATTTACTGATGTTTCCTACAGTAATTTTGCCACATACTTATGCACAGGCATCAATCTGATAAAGCCAAATCACTAGGTTGCCTCCATGGTATTCTGATTTCAAACATGACATATTAATGAGTAATCGCACATCCTTCCATGTGATACTGTACCAATTGGTTTTAGTTAGAGTCCTTGGGATACATGAAGAGGCAGATAAACTATGGGGAGGATTAATCACAGCTGAATGTAGTTGTAAGAACAGAAAGCCAGTGCTTTTTGATTATACCTTTACAACCTATTGTATAGCCCTCAGGGACAGAATGGAGGCTTTTGGAGAATATCAACACTTCTTTTCAAATAGCCAGCACTTATTGAAAGGGTGGTTTCACTTGGTATAATTTTCTTGACTTACACCTTTAATTTTTATTTCTCACAACAGTTCCCATTAAGGGGCTATTAGAATAATTATTTCCTAAGCTTTTTCAATAATATGTCTTTCTGATCCATATGTTGAAGGATAATCACAAAGGCTTTCTCATAATCTCATAATAACTCAGACATGATGAATAAATATAATGTTTTTGAGAAATCAACTAGTAAACAATGCTAGGAGTTCAATTGAATAAGATTTGATGATAGGTACAAAACGAAAATGTAAGAAAATTAATTTTCTCAATTATATAGTACAAGCTGGGGTCGTATATTAAATTGAAAAAGTTTTATTAGATAATAAGTAAAAGTGACCTCAAATGGTAATAAAGTCTATTTAATCATTGCTTAGTAAATGCAAAGAACATTATGAGATAAAATATTTTAAAATATTTTAACAAATTTACAACATCAATAGTGGAGACAGAAGTCAGCTTTTAGAGAAAACAGAGATAAGAAAAACTACTAACAATCACATTTCCACTACCAGTCTTAGGAACTGAAATCTTACCTTCAGTTTTGACTACAACCCTTTGCAAAACTCACACACCTCTCTCTAACAACATAGTGGATTTGAAAGCAGGACATCTCACACAATGATTTCAGAAACTATGGGGCTGGTCTCTCCTAACAATTCAGCACTGTTCTATTTCTGAAGGTCATTCATAAAGCTTTGTAGATTTACTGGGTTTCTTTACAGACTCCATATGGAAGTAAAATAGAATGACCATGTGGAGAGTCTCCTGGGAGACAATTTCTCTTCAATCAGCACTTTTCTACTTATTTTCTATCCCAGCATTATATTTAGGACAATTTATTTAAATATTTCTTACTATTTATCTTTTGAAACTTTACTCTCAATTTGTCTCAATGAAACTATTAAATGTCTAATAGCCACTAAGCAAACAAGCCAAAGGTTTCTGTCTTAAAAGTGATTCATTCTGAGCTTGAAATAATCACCCTGTCAGAGTTTGACATTGTCATTTCTACAGCATCTATCTTAACATTCTTTTCCTGCTTCAGAAATGAAATCACTTGACTTGCTGAGAAAATCAGAAAAAAAAAAAGTAGGGAAAAACATACCTGTTGAACTATTCCATAAAGAGCGCATTTTCACCTCCAAAAGAAATGAAAACCAGATGATCTGTGCTAAGAAGTGAAGGCATTTTATTGTTGTCTTCAAAACTGACCATGAACATGTTCATGTTCATCATCAGATATATCTTATGTTCCCAAAGGACACAATTATATTTGGGGCTCCAGCAGTATTTTGTACTATTTACTGCCTTTTGAATGAGGTATTATGAGTACTATTACGTCACTTTCATCAACACCATTACTAAAATATGGAAGTGCCTTTGTGGGGCTTCTTTTTCTGGTCATATTTACATTGAAAACCATCCCCTTGCCTCCTAACAGCTTTCTTCTCCTCCATCAAATGTTTCATGAAGCACAGCATGATTGTCAAGGGGCCAGAGTATAATTTTTGTTGATGAACATGGTATACTCACACAGGATTCTAGAGCTTGGTTTCTCCAAATCAACTGTCGTCCATTTTTTCTATGATATGCCTGGCTAGTTTTATATTACGGTTTATGCAACAACTTTGTCAGTTATTAATATGCTGGAAATAGATGGGTCAGACGACTGAACCTTAGACTATTGATCTGGTGCTGTTTGGACTTGATCTCAATGATAAAGAAACAGGGTTGTAACAATTTCTCAAACCATCTTAATTCACAGCCTGAAACATTCAGCAAATTTATGGTGAATTGACTTTATAGTGCCGATCATGCTAACCAATAATCTCCTTTCCACCCTGCTCTCCTTCCCCTGTCCAACTGCCAGTACCAAACTGCCAATACCAAATACCTAATCTATCAGAATAATTTCTTAAATCTCTATATTTCCTAAGGAGAAACACCTTGAAAACTTATTTTCTGAGACACTACTAGGTATACTTCCTTTCATGTCATTTTATAGAAACACTTTAGTAGATACTTTTTATCTTCCTTTCTATCTCTTCTTTTTTTAAGAAAAACTGACTTTTTTTACTATTCTTATCTTGATAGATCAAGTTATTGTGTTCTGGTTTACAATTTTGGACCCAGAACTTTGTTTTATTAACACAGAATTTTTTCTTTTTGTCTCAAACATAGTTTTTCATCATTCTTGCTACTACCTAATTGTGCATTCTTGCTACTACACAATTGTGTGTTGTGCTAGTTATCACATAGAGAAGATTGTACACATACTTTACCAGCCCTTTGGATTATGTCTTTATGAGTCAAACCTACGGGCATAAACTCCAAACTGAAGAAAAAAATGGCACAAGAGAAATTTCAAATAAATATCATTTGGAAACATGATATTTCCAGACTATTCAAAGAAAATTGCAGTCCTTTAATTTTTCTGTTTGGGCCTTAGGCACATTAGAGGCCAACGTTGCAACATCAAATAAAATAAGGAGGGTGAAATGTTTTGTGGGACATTGTGGTCATGTCCTTCAGGCTTCGTCATGGTGCCTTTTCTTGAGGTTGGCATTTTATGACAATTGATAGAAATTTTGCAGCAATTTCTAGCTATTGCTTTTATTAACTTAAAATTGAGTAGAAATGGAGTGATGAAAAAATTTAGGAATTAAGAATTCTAACATCTGAGGAGGAATGGCAATTCCTTGGGTATGCAAACATTATTTTTAGAGAAAAATCTCCATATGCTCTTTCTAAATTGTAAGATTCTCAAACTCTTTCTGGGTAAGCAATGTCACTGTCTATGCCCACAGCAGCTGCATTACAAGAAATTGCCCTTTCAGTGGTTGCAAGGGCATAGCAACCATGCTGGTAAAAATGAGTATAATTTAGTAGATCACAGCCTAGGCAGTTTCTGTCATTTGAAAGCAATATCCTGATATTTTCAAATAAGGTGGGCAGGGCAGGCACAAATCCAATATTTATTAGTCTTGTGATTAAACACTCTTGACCAGGCTTGTTGATGTGTATGCCAGTAATCTGGAGTTTCTGGCTTAGTGTAAAATTTAAATATCTTTCCTATCGTGGTCTGATATTTGTTTCTGTAATAAGATCAGTTTGTTGTCCTCTGTGCACCAGTGGTTTTGCCCTTAATTTTTTGGCTAGCATTCACCAAAATCTGTCATCCAGTGCTGCTGAGAAAAATACATGTTGCCAAACTTCTCTTCTGAAAATTGTGCTGCCAGTGATGTTTTCCCAGATGTGAGAAATAATTGTCTAATAAAGGATTAATACCCACTAACAATACCATTGTTGAACATACTCATGCAGTGTTCACCTTCTTTCTGATTCCTTTTTTGTATTTGAAAATATTGAATGGAAAATTCAATGGTGTGTTGCCAATTATTGTTGATGTCGTTAATATCATGACTCTCCTTCAAAGGGGATGTCTTATGTTTTGTCTTGTGTTTTCTACTGAATTAGATTTTCCTCTAGTCCTAGTGTGAATAAAAGCTATTTGAAATAAAAGTGTTCTGATTTTTTACTTCTTTCGCTCTTACCATTAGACTCTGAATAGTAGATATTTGACAAATACTTGTTGAGTAAATAAAATATTACTAATAATAAATTACTGTGATATATGCTGTTCCACTTTCAAAATATTAAAGGGCTACTTGCAGGTAAATCCCCTTTATAATGATGAGATAATTCACAAAAGAAGAAAAAGTAGTAAATTAAAATGAAGTTGCTATTTGAATGCAATTTGCTGGTCAGGATAAAGAATAGTAATAGCTAACACTGATTAAACACCAACCAGGTGCCCGTTACAATACTGAACACTGTACCAGAATTAGGTTATTAATCACATGAACCTACATCATATATTATTACCCTATTTACAGATGAGAGCATGGAAAAGGAACTCGTTTACTTACCCATTGTTACAGGTAGTAAGAAATAGAATTGAATCCTTCTCTGTGTCTATCTAGCTCTTAAGTCTGTCCTCTTTCCAAATGGCATACATGATATGTCAAAGATGGTATACTAAAGGCATTGAGTTATAAAACTGACTAACCTTCAGTATAGACTGTATGCTCAATCTCTGCTAATCTTATAATTTTAGTAAATTATCATTTTAAATGGGTCTGGTCATTGTGGCTAGGTTTGTACAGTAAGTACAAGTTACAAAACTTATTTTTTTCCCATTTCAACATGTTTCTTTAACGTAGCCAAGAACCCTAAGATGTCTTTGGAATACATATTCCACAACTCTTGAAACCTATTCCAAGACCAATACTTATTTTTATATTTTATAACCCCTGCAATGTTTAACATTCTAAAACATAACTGTTTCCAATGGACAATGGTTTGCGTTTCTTCTGGGAAAAGATAGTAATATTTTGTCTAACAGAAAGTAAACTTCAGATGGAGTGGGTGGGTGGAGTCGGTTTCAATAGTAAACACCCTTAGTTTAATCAGATTTGTCAAATGGCAAATGTTACTTCATGGTTCTTTGTTTCTTTTAAGTTTCTGTGGTGAAAAGAAAGCAATTGAAAGAGTGGAGTATAAGTAAAAAATAAGAATGGGTGTGTTACTGTTATTTTTAAAAAGTAGTTTGCAGTTAAAAATAGAAATCTAAGAAATTTTTTTTTCACTACTTAACACTTTTGGAATTATTTAACTCAAAGTACTTCTAAATATTGTAACTACGCCTTAATTTTTTAATATCAATATCAATTCTTATGTTTTTCCCAGTTTACCATAAATGGATCATTCCCCACCTATCCTAATAAGTACTTCCGAAATCTGATAGCTGGTCTTTCAAATGTCTTAAGAATAGAGAAACAAGATTCAAGGAAAGGGGTGAATAAATTCCTTTTTTAATCTTTAAAAATCTCGAGGTATAATAAATAAAATAAAAGAAGGATTGCATTGACCTTAGATCAAGTCAACTTTAAAGTCTTACTGTATCTACAAAAGGCACCATTAACTTTTATTGAAAGCTTATGTAGTACCTTTAAAATCTTGTGTAGTCCTATATATATGTTTTGCTTTTGCATCCAAAATATTTTTTCCAAAAGAATAAGACTTAAAAACTTAAGATGTGATAAAGTAAATGGATGTAATAAAAGTTTTTTTCATAACAAGTTATAGATTTATGAAGATTTGTTCTTAATTGGATGTGAAGACTTTATATCTGTTAAATGAGGTTGTTTCTTTTCAAAATGTATATTTTTAGTGCACTATTTTTCTCCTTTGCCAAACGTTTGTTTTATTTTATTTGTTGTATTCTGAAAATAAAAAAATATTAAGTTATTAAACACGTACCCTTTACTCACATTTAAAAATCAAAACACCCCTGTGAGGGGAGTGATTTAATAGGGGAGGAAATTGAAGCCTAAATGCCAGGGGGGAAAGAAATCTTCTTTACTGCTATGTAAACTATTTTATTCAATATAATCAACACTCACTGAATGCCTACTACAAGACACATGTATTCAGTATTGTTCTCATAATAGCATGAAGCTAAGCAAGAAATTTGGCAATATAACTATATAAAAGAAATGAAAATTTTATTAAAGCGCCCTCTTAAATATTATAGCTGCAAAAGAAATATTACCACAGAATAGATTTAGGTTTTAAAAAGTGTGTCTTCTTTCTCCATAGAATTATAACAGAGACAGACATAGAATACATTCAAGAAATATTTGTTGTCTAAGTTACATATAATTATATTCACAGGAAGATTTGTGCAAAGATCTATCAAGAGAGTAGATATGATTTAGGGTGTGTGTTAAAGTTCATTTCATCCCTAATACCTACCCTCCTTAATGTCAGCATTCAATTAAAAGTATAATGTTGAGAATTATAAAGATAGGAGGTAAAATTTCTAGAGATCCTAAAAATCCCCTTAGAAATTGCTTTCTAAATTGCTGTCATTTACATTTCTGTCATTTTTTTTAAATCAGTTAATTATAATTTCCTGTGCATCAAGTCCCAGATAATCAAGTTCTTCGACAACCACTTCTGCTTTATTTCATTTTCCCTTTAATGAAACATAATTTCCATCCTTTTTTACTTTCAAAGCACTGATCTGGATAAACAGTATGGTCAGTTCTTTCATCAGACTTTATACCCTGATAAACCATAACATCCTCATCAGGCAGAATGTATTGATAGGGGGTCTCCATGCCATTAAAACTATTCTTCCATTTTGAAGTTTTAATTTCCCAAGTTTAAAATTCATGCCATATTTAACTAAATGTATTCTAATTTTTTTTAGTTACATATATGTCCATCTCTCCCACGAGACTATTGCATTCAACCTAGCAAGCCCACATAGCCAAAAACACTGCTTTGCAATTAGTGAATGTAAAAGGATTGGTAGATGCTATAAAATAGTCTGTTCTTGTCACTACTCCTTTAAAGCTCAATGGAAAGTGAATGGAAAAGTATATGGAGTCCCATACTACAATCTTTGTTTTAAAATCATTGTCCTTTCTGTTGAGGTCGAGCCAAGTGAGGTGTTCAGAGCTTTAAGAAACAGTTTTAAAAGCATCCACGTATATGAATTGTGTTTACTCTAAGAAGATTTGAGTTTGGTTAATGTATTCCCAGGGAACATAATGTAGAATTGGAAATACAGACTTGTTTTGGTTTCCAGTCCCATTTCTACAATGAACTAACTTGTGACATTGGGTTAAAAATCATTATCTTCTCATGGACTTAAATTCTTTATTTTCTCTTTTTAATGCTTTGGAAGTTAAACATTCTACTTCTGTTATTTTAGGAAAATTATACATCATATTTCTATTACTTTTGTGGTAACTTATATTAGTAAAATGTCCACTTAAGGTCAATTACTTTAATCACACATCTCTACTTTCCCCTTGCAGAATATAAGCGCCTTAAATTGCATTGATTCTTATATACCCTATTTAATCTTTTAACTCATAATTGTATTTAGTATTTAGTTTCACTATATTTTTAAAACATTTATTTATAACAGTTATTGCTATGTATTGGTGATTATTGTTTTCCCATTTGTAATAATAAGTCAATAATTAATATGCATCTTGTTTGCCAATTTCTTTGCTCAATAATTATGCATGTACCCCATTTCTTTCTTCTTTCAGGCTAGGAGTGATTAACTTTCTCCCACTTTCTCTGTCTGAAATGTATTGATGTTTTTTGGCTTCACCCCTAAGTGATACGTTGGCTGGGTATTGAACTCTATGTTGTCAATTATTCTTTCTCAGCACTATGATAACATCATTTTATTTCATCTTACCTCTACTTTCACTGCCAAACATCTGTAATTGCTTAATTATGTTCCTTTGAAAGCAATGTTTGTTTTTTTCTCTTTAGATCTTTTATGATCTTCTTTGTGAGCAGCTGTGATCTTTATGTTTCTCCTGCAAGCCACTTGATGTGTTTCCTAAATCTGAAAAATTATTTCTTCTGTTAACTTATTTATGGTTAATAATAGCCCCACCAATCTTCTCTTCCCTTCTTTTCTAGTAAGATACAACTCTTACTAGACATGTGTTGATAGACCTCACTCTATAATTTTGTGCATAAACTTGCTTTTTACATTTTCTATCACACTGTCTCTTTATGCTGCCCTCTGCATAATTTCCTCAAATCTTTTAGGTCTGATTTTATTCATTTTTAGCCTACGAATTTTAACTTTCAAAGACCATATTATTCATTTTTAAAAGATGTACTCATTTCTTTTTCAATATTCCATTATTCTGGTGTCTTATTTTCTTATTGCTTAAACTTCTTGTTTTAGATTTTAATCATTTTCTATGTATTTAAATTATAGTGTCTATCAGTGTTCTGTATGATCTCAAGTACTCAAGCACTGCTTGTATTAGTTTATTTACTCTTCCGAACTTTTTTTGTGAATTTATTTTCAGTAGGCTTTTATCTGTGGGAATTCCATGTTGTCTGGATTGAGGACATATCCCTCTTGAGCAGTTTTGTATTTTCTTTTGGCAGGAATCCCAGGTGTTTTACTACATAAGACGATTTTTATGCTCATTTTGCTGCTAATAGGTTCTTTTCTCATTTGTCTAATATGAATTTAAATCACAAATCTGTTTGCAACCTTGCCAGTTCTTAGGAGAAACTTTTTTCCCCACCCAGTGTCCACAGAAAAACTACCAGCTTCCTTGTTGTCATTCTCTTGTCAGCGGAGATTTTATGTGTGTGTGTGTGTGTGTGTGTGTGTGTGTGTGTGTGTGTATTTTTTAATTAAAGTTTATTGGGGTGACAATTGTTAGTAAAGTTACATAGGTTTCTTTAAGTCTACCCTACCAATTGGGGGAAGCCTTTCAAGGGTCCTAGATGAATTGTGAACATGTGTGCACAGGGTGGGTTTCTCAGTTCCAATTCTCTACGTCAAGAAGTCCTAAGTGTTCATCCCTGTCTCTGCATAGGTATTAAAACAAAAGCCCTTGGGTTACTTATACTGGCAACTCTCTACAACCCCATCCCAAGCCAATGGCAGCATCAGTTCTGCCATCTGCCTCCCTCCTTCCTGGTACCAAGAGGCTTTCCAAGCTTTGGTGAATTTATACATTTAAAAGAAAATTTCATCCAGCATTTCTTGATCTTCATAGCATTTAAACTGCAACACTTCACATTGACAGCATTGGAAATGGTCTCAGGCTCTTTCTATGAAAAGAGAGCATTGGACAGATAATCTCTATGATTCCCTTTAGCTTTGATATTGTGTGAATTCTTCATATTATGAAATTGACACTTTAGTTTCTGAAACTGCTGGTTGTTCCATTGCTTAAGAGAGTTCCTCACTCTGGGTAATGGGTAGCTACTGCCATAAGAATTTTTTTCACAAACTCAAATGATGAAAGAGTTTTGCAGGCTGCTTTGAGAGAGAAAAGAAAGTTAGGACCACATTGGCCATCTTCAGAGATTTGACTACTAATTATTTGGTGTTTCTTGTACCCTCTGAAAACTACCTCTGACCATGCAGTTCTGGTAGTCCTTTCTTTGGATGTGTGTGCTTAATCTCACTGTTGGTGGCGAATGAAAAGAGGAAGGAATTGTAGTGAGTGTCACTTGTCTGAACCTTAGAAGTGAGGAAAGAGTTACATGGACATCATTTTCCTCTCTCTCAAAACATGACAGGGAAATAGATACCCGACACATGTCAGAGAGCAAAAGAGATTGGACTAATGTTTGGCAGGAACATACATAGTTGAGGTTTCATTTCTTTGCTGTCTAGTACATACTGTGGCCATGTTAAAGTTCAGGCTTCACATTCCTTTCTGGTGAAAAACGGATTTAATAAATATGCTACATGTTCTAGATGCTAAATGACACACATCTTCCTCTCATTTTTGTCTACCCTTTTTTGAATACCTTGGACATATTGTGCATGGGTATCTTTCCAACTAAAAAGTACTTATTGAGAAGGAAGAGAAATCATTGCTGTGGGACAAAAACATTTTTCCTCAAAAAAGAATGTACAAGCACACATGAAAAAAAAAAGATGTGGGATTTTTATGAATCATATCCTGTAATTTTTCACTTTTTTCCAGCTACCTCCTTCTTAGAACACAATCCAAGAAAACCAAAGAAAACTATTTGTGCTGTGAGCAAAAATTTTGCCAAATTGAATTACATAATTCATCTAACAGATTTGATGAGTTCCTGGATGCAATTAGCAAATTTGCATTTTCGGCACAAGGAAATAATGCATTTGCTATATATGAAAAAACACAGTGCTTGTTACAAAACCATATTTTATAACTGCTCAGGAATGTTTCTGTATGTATATACCGGGGGTTCCAAAAAAAAAAAATGTATACACATGACTTGTATCCATCTTTTGTTATTATCGGTATATATTGAGTATTACAATTTTAATACAGTTTTTTTTTTTCCTTTCTTAAAATGTGTATACATTTTCTTGGCACCTTCTTTATATGCACATACATACTTAGGCATGAAACTTGGCTATTTATCATGTACTCTTCAGGATATGTGACAGTGAACATAGTGAACTATGAAATCAAATTCTAAGTATTACTAGAAATTAAGCATGTTTATAAATTTATGATATTAAAATATTAATTACATATATTAACTAAATATGACTGATCAACTTTCAAAACTTCTAGGTAAAGAAATATACTCACACTGACTACTAATGTATCATACTAGGATATATTGTACATTATCCCTTACTTCTCAAACATTACAAATTAAGGGGAGGAAAGTTGATGTCAGCAAGATGGTGGACAATGAACTTCCAGGCCCACATTTCCCTAAAGAATTATCAAATAAACAACCACAGACTGATTACAATAACTCCATAGGAGCTCTGGAAACCAGCTAAAGATCTACAGCAACCAAGCAAATGTCCATTCAAGAAAAAGCCACATTCAAAATGGTAGGAAATTTCCTGCAGCTTTTACTCACCTTTGCACCAACTTCTCCGTGTCCTTGCACAGCCTTCTGCACCAAGGTCAGAGGAAGTGGCCTGTCTCAATCTGCTTAGACTGCTGTAACAAAATATCATCAATACCCGAATAACAAGCTAACTTACACCTTAAAAAACAAACTAATAAAGGAAGAACAAACTAAATCCAAAGCTAGCAGAAGGAAGAAAATAATGAAGAGCAGAGATAAATAAAATAGAGAATGTAAAAACAATTAAGAAAAATCAACATAACCAAGAATTGGTTGTTGGAAAAAAATCAACAAAATTGATAAATGTCTAGATAGACTGAAAAGAGAACGAGAGAGAGAAGGCCCCTATCACTAAAATAAAAAATGGAAGAGGGCATGTTACTGCAGATTTTATGGAAATAAAAAGAATTATAATAGAATATTGTGAACAATTATACTCCAACAAATTGGATAACCTAGATATAGTGGACAAGGTACTAAAACATACAATGTACTCAGACTGAACATGAAGAAATAGAAAATCTGAATAGACCTGTAACTAGTAAGGAGAGTGAATAATCAAAACTTTTTTAACAAAAAGGTTTTCTACCCAGGAACAAATGGCTACATTGATGAATCCTATCAAATATTTAAAGAACACCTATCCTTCTCTAGATCTTCTTTAAAAAATGAATGGGAGAGAGCCCTTCCTAATGCATTCTATGAGGCTAGCATTACTAGCATTACCCATAATATCAAAGCCAGACAAACACACTAAAAGAAAACTAAAGACAAACATTTCCTCTGAATATTAATGTAAAAATCTTCAACAAAATATTAGCGAACAGAGTTCAACAGAACATTAAAATTATTTTACACCATGACCAAATGGGATTTATTCCTAGAATACAAGGATGGCTCAACATACAAATACTTAATCAGTGTATCACACCACATTAACAGAATGAAGAGAAAAATACACATAATTACCTCCATTAATACAGCAAAAAGCAGTTGGCAAAACTCAACTGCTAAACTTCCTGACAAAATTTTAATAAACTAAGACTAGAAGGAAATTACTTCAACCTACTAAAGGCCATATATGAAAACCCACAGCCAACATCATACTTGCATTATTCAGGGTTCTCCGGGGGGAAAAAAAAAACAAAAAACAGAATTACTAGCATATGCAGTGTTCCTTGATATTTGTGGGGAATTGGTTCCAGGACACACACCTCCACCACCACCACCCCCGCCCCCCCAGATAGCAAAATCCAAGAATGGTTAAAATCCATTATATGAAATGATGTAGTATTTGAATATAACCTATGCACATCCTCCCATACACTTTAAATCATCTCTAGATTACTTATACTACCTAATACGATGTAAATGCTATGTAAATAGCAAAATGTTGTACAGACATACAATGGACTATAATTCAGCCTTTTAAAAAAATGAAATTTTGACACATGATACAATATGGGTGAACTTTGAAGACATGCTCAGATGCTAACTAAAATAAGCCAGTCACAAAAAGACAAACGTTGTGTATGATCCCATATGAATTTCCTAGAGTAGTCAAATTCTTAGAGACGGAAAGTAGAATGGTAGTTGCCATGGGCTGGACGGAGGGGAAGTTAGTGTTTAATAGGTATAGAGTTTCAGTTGAAGAAGATAAAAATTCTGAAGATGGATGTTGGTGATGGTTGCATAACAATGTGAATATACTTCATGCCACAGAACTGAATACTTAAAAATTGTTAACGTGGTAAATTTTATATTGCATATATTTTACCACAATAAAAAATATTCAAAATTTTTTCTGAAACTTTTGGAAAAAGTTTGGGTTTGGAGAACTCTTAAAGTGAGTGAGAAACTGTGGGTGGGCAGATTGGAAAGAACATTGGCAGCAAATAGCTCATTAATATAATTCTCATTCAACTTTGGACTTCACTCTTCCAAGTGAATTTAATATCCAAATATAAGATGCTGGACTAAGACTTATGAGGGTAATAGAGCAAATATTTTATTTCCAATATTCACGAAATACTTTTAATATTATTGTTTATTGCACCATTATTTTACACAAAATGTCTATAAACATTTCAAAGACATACAAACATTACAAAGTTTATACATAATGCAGTGAAGATAAATAAATATTCTTGTAGTGTAAATGCCTTACATTAAGCTTTTGATAGCTTAGGCATCCATTTCAAAAGACACGCATTTTGAATAAGCCCATCACCAGCTGTATGACACAAGTATTAACTGAACAACCAGAGAAGGAATTAGGCCATTCCCAGCCATGAAAATCTCTAGTTCTGAAAGCCTTGGGTAATCTAGATCATTTGAATGATGCTGCTTATCCCTTCCTGTGCCCTAATTCCTGCTCTTATGATTTAAATTAGCCAATAAAGAGAGAATTTGCAAAACCTTAGACACCCCTGCATCAGACCCTAATCAAGACAGAGCCTCAGGTTTTCACACTCTACCCATGACCTTGCTGCATGGCGCTTGGGTACACCATGTGCCCTCCAGGACATGTGAGTAATAAAACTTGTTCCTCAAAGTTCCCTGAACGTTCTGATGGTTTTTGCTGAAGTGCAGCCTGCAATCATAATAAGAACCACAAGGGCCAACCCAGCCGCAACATTAGCCCCAGTGGGGAAAGTATCTATGGGGACTTACTACAAGTAACAGGAGCTGAGGAAGTGCCTCAGGCATTCCTAGCCGATAGCATCACCATCAGTAGTCTGGGACCCACACAACAATCCTTATCCAAGCTATTGGCATATCTGGTAGGAAGAACCAAGAAGATTTGTTTTCTATTCTCAAATATATCGCCATATTTTACACCATTTTGTTTTGTCTCCGTATTTCCCTGGACCCAATTTCCACATTGGAGGCTACTGTGAGAATCTACTGGGGAAGGCTGATACACCCTGAATAGGACTCTGTGTCAAAGTAATTCCTAAACACCGTTAATGCCATTCAGCCCTCAGCCCCAAATTATCTTCCTCCCAATCATATAGCAGACACATATGGAACATGAGGAAAGCCATTAACTGTATAAGGAACAATACACAT
The DNA here is from genome assembly GCF_036562045.2 of Rhinolophus sinicus. Lineage (NCBI taxonomy): Eukaryota > Metazoa > Chordata > Mammalia > Chiroptera > Rhinolophidae > Rhinolophus > Rhinolophus sinicus. Next base: position 96,991,953 of record NC_133758.1, read on the forward strand.
ACCCTTAGAGAAAACCCTGCGTTAAATTTAACCTCATCTGTCCACAGGGTAGTGTGTATAAGCAGAACTTAGAAGATAGAAATACCTACAAACGCTTGAAGGAAAAGTACCAGGAGAGCAGAACATGCTTTAGAAAAGAAAGCAGAAAGAGCTAAGAATAAACTGTTTTATACCATTACCAAAGAAAAATCTTTTAAAAAAGGAGCTATATATTACCCTTCGCTGTGATTAATAATCTTTCTTCTAGTAGAAAATGGAATCACTTTCCTTCTCGTTCATCTGCACTGAGTCAAGAATTTTTAGTAGAAAAAAGAATTCCTTATAGCATCTCTTCACATAGGGAGAAAATCTATGGTCTACTGAATGATTTCATTTGAAGCTGCCCACACTGAGAAGAAGTAGTCTTGCTTTCCAAGGTTCGAAGTTGTGAAGCAGATCAATACATGGTAGATATAACACCATGGCTTATTGGCTGGGGACTTCTCTATGAAGAGCTTCTGCCCTTGGCAGTTGCCACAGTGGGGTTTTCTTGCCATTAAAAGGAAGTGCTGTCCAGAATGTTAATTTGATAACTACAATTGTTGTGAGCTGAATCATACTAAGGGGTAGTCAAACCGGGCAGCTGCCTTGGAAGCCAACTGCAAAAGGTATTAAAATATAGCTGGAAAAAATATTAATATGATGCCAGCTAACACAGATTCCACATGGGACTCCTTACATAACTGGCAAAAGGTCAATTGGCCCGGATTTTCCTGAAACAGAAAGCCCCCCAGAGTGGAAATCACACATACTCATAACCCCACTGCCTTATCTCTATTTTAAAAATGCCACTAATATGTATAGGTTATTTGGTGCCACTATACGTCTTAATTCCCAGGACCAACAAAGCCATACTTCCCCGAAATTGGCAGCCTCAGGGCAGGTTACCAGAAACAAGTGATCTATATTTTCATTTAAAAATGGAAACGATTTAATTTGCCTCCAAAGAATATATTTAGTTCAGAAAATCACAAAAGAAAACCAAAGAGAAAATGTTGGAAATACTTTGCCTGTGTAGAAGCTGGGGGTAGGAAAAACATTGAGGAAGAAAATTTAAACATTATCTCTATCTTGAGTGAGTATGAGTGACTGATACTTTACGACAATGAGCAGTGGAAATTTTGTGAAATAAAAACAATCCCAAATAATATGAAATGTTAGGGTGTATTCTATCCAAGTAATATATTCCTACCACTGGGTACCAGCAAGCTCTTTCTCATCCAGCTAGAGTCCAGAGCTAGACCCAGGGCCTCGGCATTCAAAGGAAAGAGGGCCTGCGGTAATGACTTACAGCAACCCTGGGGTATTTGTTAAAGTCATGAAATATCATAGACTTTAGGCTAGCAGGTTGATTTAAGATTTTATGATACACATTAGAACAATAAATACCTAGAATTTTGAAAAGAGTCCATAGTAATGTTGGCAGAAATGACTCTGAGTAATCTGAAAAAGAACTTAGGGTGGTAGAATTCTGTAAGCATGAGACTTATTGAAAAGAGGGCCCTTACTGATTATAAGTTGTTAATGTTAGATTTATGGGAGACTTCACAGTTTTAGCATCTTCAACACAAAACATTTTTAGTTTCATTTCTGATCTGCAATCATATTTGCATGAACCCCTTTCTACTCCATGTTTTACTTTATTAATTGGCATTGTTAATATTTCCCCACAAACATTCCAATAAGCCAAAAAAAAAAAAAAAGTTGGGGGAGCTTCTCTACGTTTAGAAAAGTTACGAAAGTAAAACAATTTCTGAGAAACATATTCAAGATTCTTGAAAGGCATTTTAGGTATTTAATTGAATTTTAAAGTGCCTGGAAATAAGGGTAAGTTACATTTATAGAGATTTGTCTTTTTAAAGGAGATTCTTCCCATTTGGTTTCATATACTTTTGTATAAAACTTCTAGATTATATAAACTATTATTTCCAAAAATAAAAAATATGAATATAATGCTTAATGTTTCCAAAATGGTATTTGTTTTTCAAACCTTAGAGAAGACACCTTTGTGTCAACACAAGCAAAGTGCGTGAACTTGATATGTTTATTTTATCATTTGTAGCTAGAGACATGTAATTACTTAAATGTGTATAATTTAATGTTCTGGCATCCCTCAAATTACAGTATGAAAATGACTTTAAACTATACCTTGGCTAGAGAGTACATGAGAGACAAATAAAGGAACATTTAAAAGCGCACTGCAAAGATAAATCCCTTCCACTAGCATATGATATCTCCAGGATATCTGATCAAAAAACAATTGCATAAGTGCATTATTTACTTGGTGTGTTTTTTTTTGCCGTCTATTTATATTTTCAAATATTCTTTATCAGGTCAACGTGCTGGAGTCGTTTGAAAGCTAAATTGCCTTGGAAGACCCAGAGTCAGAAGTCTATTATTAAATCCTTCATTAAGTGTAAATATTTAGGCAAACTGAAAGTGCATGCTTCAGACAGGAAAGCAACTAGATACATAATTTCAGAGAAAGTCTTGTCAACATGGAATATAAGGTTTTCAGATATGTGTGTGTGCACACATACGTTTTCCATTCAGTTGCCTCCAAGTGAAATTGTCTGCAGTTAACATAATACTTAGTCCAATCTTTGCTTATGAAAAACCTCAGCAGTGTAAAAATATACAAATAAGGAATAATTTACTGATTTTCACCTCTAGTGATCTATACAATTTTGAAATGATCAAAGCTAGGACCGCTAACTGCTTTCGAGCAATTAAAAAAGTCATTGTCGTCACGTTGCCATTTATTCGAGTTAAAGTTATTGATGTAAAAACATTGAATTACTTATAATTTTTACTTATTCCTGTCTTACAGTAAGATAAAGCTCCTTGCCTTTTTTTTACTCATTCAATCAACATAAAGAATATAGTTCCCAGTATGTGTGAGATGTTGTATCTTGGGATATATCTGAAACTAATCCAAGACCCTCGCTCTAATAAACCTCATATTCTAGTTTGCGGAAATAGTCAACAAATAATAAAGGTAATTAATTAATTAAACGGTAAACTATTAGGTGGTACATGCTATGAGAAAAAGAAAAAGTAGATCAGGTTAAGGGGAATTAGGAGTTAAGGAGGGAGAGTCTGAAAATTATTACTTATAATTTTAAATATGGTGATCAGGGTATGTGTAAATACTTAAATATGGTGATCAGGGTATGTGTAAATATGGCAATTTTAAATATGGTGATCAGGGTATGTGTAAATACTCCCACTTCATTCAATTTCAAGCTACCAAAGGTTTGAGAAATGGCTTGCAAAATTCTTTAATATTTAATAATTGCCTTTCATGGACAGGTAAAAGCTGACGCTAGAACAAATTTTGAACAGACTTAAAGAAATTGAAGGTGTTAGCCAAGCATACATCTGGGAAATAGACTTCCGAGGGAGCAGCTAAAGTAAGGCAGTTCCTGCAGGATTTGAGTATCAGCAAGTTGGTCTGTATGTTGGAGAACAGGAAAGAAGTGATGAGGGGAAGGGATCAGAATCTGTAGGGTCTTGTAGACCGTTGCAAAGACTGATTTTCACCTTGAGTGGAGGAATCCTTTGCAGAATGCTGAGTAGAAGTGAAATGAGCACATTTTCAAAGGATCACTGTGGCTGCTTTGTTCAGATTTAAAGAGAACAAATTTGGAAACAGGGAGACCAGTTTGGCAGCTGAGCCATTAATACAGGTGGTGTTGTTAGCTTTTGAAGGCAAAACTAACTGACTTGACTAGTGGATTGGATGTATGGTGAGAAAGAGAAGAGTCAAAGATGACTCCAAATTTGGGAGCTGAGACCTAAAAGGATGGGATTGCCTTGGAATTTGATGGAGGCCATGGGTAGAGGAAGTTCCAAGGCAAAAATCAAGATTTCAGTGTTTAACAGCTCGCATTTGAGATGTCTATTAGACTAACAAGCAGAGATATCAAGTAGACCGCTTGAAACATAAATCTGGACTTTGGGAGAGAGGTCGGGTTTAGGGATACACAATTTGGGATCAATAAAATATGGATGCTATTTAAAGCCATGCGTTGGGAGGCAAACACCAAGGGAGTATAGATAGATGAGAACCAAGCACTGAGTTGTGGAGCATTTCAACCAGTACTTTCCAGTTGGAGAGAACAGAGGGGATCAAAAGGGGAAACTGAAAAGGAGTAACAAAGTGGACAAAAGTTAAGGAACTGTAGTGTCCTAGAAACCATGTAAAGAAAGTATGTCAAATATGAATTCAATATCTCTTTGTATTGAGCAGCATTTTTTTCTGAATAATATTCTTTTTGCTCATCCTAAATATGTGAAAACTAGGATTTAAAACTATAGATTAACACTGTAATAAAATGATGTTTAGAGGTAACACCCACTTACTCTAACAGTGTTTAAAAAATAGCATCTATTTTAGTAATTTTAAGTTGATTGACCTTCAGTTCAAAAAAGAATTTAAGACATGTCTTTAACATTTCCTATTTTAATTGTAATGTGTCTAGGTGTAGGCCTGTTTGGGTTCATCCTGTTAGGGACGCTCTGTGCTGCCTGGACTTGTGTATTTATTTCCTTCACCAAGTTAAAAAAAATTTCAGTCATTATTACTTCAAACACGTTCTCAATCCTTTGCTTTCTCTCTTCTCCTTCTGGTACCCCTATGATGTGAATGTTGTTACGCTTGATGTTGTCAAAGAGGTCTCCTAAACTATCCTCATTTTTTGGATTTTTTTTTCTTTTTGCTATTTCTGATTGGGTGTTTTCTGCTACCTTGTCTTCCAAATCACTGATTCGATCCTCTGGTTCATCTAGTCTGCTGATGTTTCCTTTTAGTGCATTCTTCATTTCAGTCATTGTGTTCTTCACTTCTGACTGGTTCTTTTTTATGGCTTCTGTGTCCATTTTTATGCCTGCAGTCTCTTTGTTGAATTTCTCACTAAGTTCCTTGAGCATCCTTATAATGAGAGTTTTGAACATTCTCTGGTAGGTTGCTTGTCTCCATTTCACTTAGTTGTTTTTCTGGATTTTTCTCCTGTTCTTTCATTCGCAACGCATTTCTTTGTTTCCTCATTTTGGCTGCCTCTCTGTATTTGTTTCTGTGTAGGTTCTGGTGCCTGTTGAGACTGCCCTTTGTGTGTGCCGCTTCTGGGGCTAATTGAGCAGTGCTCTGCTATGGTCTGAAGCCAACTTCCAAGTATGTTGGGTCTGGGGCCTCTTGGGAAGAGCTCCAGTGCAGGCCCAGGTCAGCCACTGACTGTGACCAACCAGGGGCTACCTGGTTGAAGCTACAAAGTGATCAGCTGTTTGCTGCCTGTGCTGAACCTGGAGGCACTTGGGAGAGAAAACACTGCAAACTGAGGACGTCTGCCATCCGTACCAGGCCTGGGGTAACTCCACAAAAAGCCAGGACACCCAGAGGCCTGCTGCCACCTGCTGTCTACCTTAAGATTCAGCCACTGATAACGTCTCGTGCCATATGCATGTTGGGTGAGGCTGGGTCTCAGGGATTCACTATAGTGAAAAGAATTGTGGTCATCAGGTTAATGTAAATTCTGGTTTGGTGTCAGTGCTGAGCCTGGAGCAACTCAGCAAAAGTCTAAGAGCACACAAAGCAAGTTGTTGCCCACCTGGGGCCTGTCAAACTCTGATAGTTTTCCAAGAAAGAGTGCAATGCAGGTAGGGCTGGCTGTTTGTGAGAAAGTGCCTCTGATGACATGCAAGAAAAGCAGCGGGGCACCAGGCCAATCAGATTCAGATTTGGCCATTGGGGGCGGGCTCAACACAAGCAAGATGGCGCCCACCTATCAGCTGCATGGGAGGAGGATCCCTCATAGAAAAAATGCCAACTGTCCTCCAGTTCTTCCACTGAAGCCACACACTTCAGTCTGCTCCCCCATATGTCTTCAAGGCCCCCCCAGTCCCCATCCCTCTGCTGGAGCCCAAGGTAAGTGCCTACAAGTAAGTGAGACTGTGCGCAGTCTGTTTAAGAAGACGTCTGCATTTCCTGCAGCTTTCTGTCCCACCTGAATGGTCAGAATCTGCACTGTTTTTCACAACCAGATGTTGTAGGGTCTCCTCAGGGCCAGTATTCCAGGCTGGGGAGCTTGGTGTGGGGGGCTGAGTTCCCTCGCTCCTCCAGAGGGAACCAATGCAGCTGAGCTATCCCTCCTGATTCTCATTCACCACACGCAGGTGTGGAGCCTGTTCCACATCTCTGCCCTTCCTACCAATTTAGATGGGGCTTCTTCCTTAAATTTTTAGTTATCAGATTTCTGTTGAGCAAGACTTCAAATGGTTCTCCAGGTTGCTTATTCTGTAATTTAGTTTTCATTTTAATGTGTTCATGGAAGGACACAGCAACAGTGTTTATCTACTCTGCCATCTTGAATCTCTCCTGGAATTCTACAAGTTTTGATACATAAAAATTTGGCCCTTAAAGTGCAGGTAAGTCCATCTCTTTAAAAAAATGAGTCAAGTAACTTTGTGGATAATTTTTTCATAAGTGCCAATATGCACAGATCCTATTGAGTGCAGTTCTGATAATAACACTGTGGAACAAAGAAATGTCTGGCCTTAGAACACAGCATTTGCTACATAATTCAAAGAGAAGGACAGATATCTTCAGAAAAAACAGTTCCTAAGAATGAAAGTCAGATCTAACAAAAGCCATTAAACACAAAACAAACAATCAAAGAAAAGGAGCAAATAGAGATATGGAAACCCAGAAATACAACAGGTTTCTATTGTGTTTGTTATAGGTTATGGAAACAGAGCCTCTGGAAACAGCTGAGATCATGTCTAGGGGGATTAATAATACCTGTGGAAGGGAGAGGGAGGCAGCAGAAAAGGCCAGAGGGGAAGTCAGATTAGGATGCAGACTCTACAGAAAGCTTAGCCAAACCCACAAGGAGATATGGATTTAGAATGGCCCTTCAGAGTTACCTAGCATCCACCTGAAATGGTCAAGCTTTTATATTCATACCTTGACGGGTCATCAGCTGTTGGCTACTTCAGGAAAAGTGTTTCTGTGGCCCATATAGTCCTCTGTAAATGAGGAAAACCCTGAAAGGGCTGATAGCTGAAGGCTGCCTGCTGACAGACAGAGTAATGCATCCCCCCATGAAATGAGGTCTGGGTGGCACATTTCCTTGTCCACCACAGTGTTCCAACTTCATTCTTGACACCATGTTAGGCTCTATGGATGGTACCACTGAGCATGCATTTTAGAATGTCATGCCAAGAAGATGCGGACATAGGTTTTGGTTCAATTTTTCACATCTCTGAAGCTTCCTATTAAGCCAAACTATAGTGCTTTACCTTGATTGCCAAGATTCAGCCTGATCTAGAAATTGGAATACCCAATTTCTCAGTATACTGGTCCTATCTTATGGAAAGGCCTTGCAGTATTATTCTTGATTTAGGGTCTCCTTATCAAGTGTGCATATGTGTATATTCTGACAAAAAAAAGAAAATGCTAGTAAAGAATCACCATCATTTGGAGAATTGGAAAAGGTTGAATTTGCGAAATGAAGAAACAAATATTTTTCTCACATTCCCAACTCTGAAAAATTGCATCTGCTTTTTGAGTGAAGAAAATTATAAATAATATATGAAGGTTTATCATAAGCATATTAAGGATGCATATAAACAAGACCAAAGGGCAGACTGAACTCCTGAGAGGTAAATAGGAGGATAGTTAAGAATGCTATTGTCCCATGTAATGTGAGTACATTCCTTTTAATAATATAAAACCTATGGTTTGTGAGTCCATAATGAACAAGTAACTTTTTTTTTTTTAACTTTCGCACTATTTTCCATTCCTGGCTGTAAGCTGATATTTAAAAATGCAAATATCTTATAATTTTCAAGAATGTTTGAACAAAAAATTCATCGGTAATGTTCTTTGGAAATGTTCTGCCCTTATATTTTCTTGTTATGAAAATATGTTATGAAGAAACTCAGTCATTTCTGGGGCAGGGGGCAGGAGGGAGAATTCATCTTCTAAAGCCTTTTTCATCAATCTTTGTTTTTCAGACTTTTTGATCCATTTAGCCAAAGAACTGGAAGGCTAAATGCAGTATAGCGCAAAAACAGCAAGATATGTTTACCTTCTGTGGCTTCTTCCCAGACTATCAATAGTGTGCAGTATAAGT